>NW_009943161.1:455076-532844 GCF_000696875.1 Nestor notabilis | reverse complement strand
ACGCTCAGCCGTTCTTCCAATGATTGCCAAACATAGGTGTTTTATGAATGCCTGGAAAAATGATGGTCTATTAATCTGATAGACTGAGTTTGCTGCTGTACAGACAAACAATTGTTTTGTCAGGGTGACTGAGATAATTCCTTACCTCTTTCAAGAAGTTAGTGTAGGAGTGGTTGCCTGCCAAATACCGCGCACTAGTCCGTCTGTTGAGGTGTTCGTGAATGCTGCCTTGAAACAGATTTTGGAAGAAGTCGTTGCCAGCACCTGCTGCAGTGGGTTTCCCTGGTCACTTGGGCCATCTGCCTTCCTGTTCCTGGGTTGAAAGATTTAGGGTTAGAAGTTTTAGGGGATTGAGGGATGCTCCATTGTGTTCAAACTCACACGATTACCAAAAACAGAGGAAAATGACACTTAATGGAGAAGAAGGGACACATAGCTTTCTTTAGCCTTCCTGTCCCCAGGGCACTCAAGATTCACAAAACCCAATACAAGAATTGTCAGGGGCCACTGGGCAATGGTATTTTAGTCTTTCTCATTACTGATGTGTACCTAAGGAATGATACATTGGATTTATTTTATATATATATGACAAAAGCTGATCACTGATGCTAGCTGGGTCATGGATGAAAGTATTGATTTAAATTGTTATGTTTTACTTTGATGATTTCTCCTGAGATATTGAGCCAGCTGTATCCCTGACTTGCTAAGTCTAGTGGTGTTACATCAAGGTAGATTTGGATAATTAGCTTTGGAGAGATATTCCAGAGACCTTGGCAGTCTTGGAAGGAAGGATGTGTTAGCAGTGCACTGGGAGTAGCTTGAGAATGTATTCCCTCCCTCTTAGACTCTGGAAGGAAACGAGAGTGCCTCTGCCGTCTCCATTACTGATAAAAGCCAGGAGAGGCACCAGATTTTATCCTTATTCATGTTCTAGTTGGTAAGTTATTCTAACTGCAGAGTCTTGGTTAAAAAAAGTTGCAGAAGGGCTGTAACAGTGGTGATTTTAACATCTTTAAGGTGTTGGAGACATCTCTAGTGGGAATGAGCTACAGTGAAATCGTATCACTGCCTACTCTCACAGCACTAGTGTTTTAAGCTCGCTGTGGGATCCTGTTCTGAACTTTCCAAACAGGATTAGTACTTGTGTACCAAGGTTAGTACAGTGTAGGTTAGTACTGATCTGTGATATTTCCAGGTATTTTAGTCCCAAACTTACTTTTTGACACAACATTTTCACACGGAAGTGATTCATCTTTACAATATGGGAATGGGCAGCCCTATTAACAGTACCAAAATGTGGGGTTTATGACACATAAATGCCAGAGCAACATAGTGATTAGGCTGAAATTACACGGCTTTTGGTTGTTAGCCATGTAACATGTGTTTTCTGATCCTGTTAGGCTGCATTGAGACAAATGAGCTAGAGCTAGATATGAGAACTTTACACAGGCATCCCAGGGTGATGCTACAGGCTGACATGGAGCAGTCCTAGCAGCTAAGATAACTTAGGGCTCAGGAGTGTAGTCCTCATGCCATTTTATGTGCATGGACATTTCCCTAACTTCCTTCTCCTTCAAAGTAAAGTCACCGCATTATATATCTGCAGAAACAAGAGTGCTGAAGATAGCATTTAGCATAAAATGGAAGAGACAAAAGGCTTGAGATAGAAGAACATGGGATCTTAAGACCCATTTTTAGGACCTCAGAGTCATGCAAATCACATTTCTCTGTCTCTCCTACTTAGTCATTCAGGCCAAGAAGTAGGATGCAAATCATGGCTTGGCAGAAAATATAGGTGCTATATCCCAAGCCAGATTTTGTTGGTAAAAAACATGTTACAAAAGGAGAAAAATATGGTCCTGAACCATAAAGAAGTGAAAAATTTACTAGCTGCTCTGCCTTTTGGAATCAATTGCAAAGTTGACACTAAGGGGGTGTCTGCTTCTTCAGCTCCTAAACAGACAGCCTGGCCCAATCTGCAGTCCTTTGGCAGAAGTAACATCTTAAATCAACTCCTTTGTCTCTTCTGTTGATAGATTATTGGGTGCTGACTGGCTGCGTAACTGGAGAATAGGTCCCACGCCATATGGTTAAATTATGGCACAATAAAAAATGATGACGGGGTGAGATCATAATAGTTCTGACTCTGCAAAGCTGGGAGGTATCCAGTTTTGTTGAGGTTCAGTGGACACGGCTGGCATGCACAATAGCACAGCAGAGCAGTTACACGTCTCCTGCTTGGCCCACCCTTATCCACCATCGTACAATTGAAACAGTTGTCAGCTCTGCTGTTTGCCCCTTCTGTTTGGGACTCATTCAGCCTTGGAGTGCTTGTTCCAAGAGATCCCTGCAATCTCCTACATTCCTTTCACTTGCTAATGAGGTTTGTGTTTCGTAGTTGATAGTTTTCTTTATATTAAACCAAGGGGCATATACTCCTTGGGGCTGAGGAGTTGAAAACAAGCATTATCTTGATATTTTCCTGTCTTGAATGCTGATGTTTCTTTGGATTTCTATTTTCCCCCCAGTGTTTTGTAAACAGCTGATGTTTCTGCTTTTTTTAGGGATTCATTCTTCTTCTGCTGCTTTTGTGCTTCCCTAGATACTTGATTGCAACCCAGTCTTTCCATATCCCAAAGCTGTACTTGAGGAAGGAGGTATTAGGTTAAGGTTAACAGATGAAGGTTATCAAACTGTTTCTCTACAAAAGGAATGAGCAACAAGACTACATAGAATCAGAGTGCAAGTATACTTCTTCCAGAATCTGAGAGAGAAGGATTAGATGGAAGAATCACAGGTTTAAATGTTACAGAGCTGGGCAACCTAGATGCTTGAAGCCAAAAATCCATTTGCAATTGCACTTGCGGTAGCATGGAAAAGAGATTGCATTTTGTGTGGGAACAAGATATGAATGAATGGCTGACCTCCATATTTTCATCCTGCTGACAAGACACTGTTATTGTGACCCCATTTGAAATGGAATAAAACCAGTCTACCCATTCAGAGACATAAAACCAAGTGCTGTCACCTTGTGACTGGCGGGGGAAGCATGTCCTTCTATGAGCTGTAAGGAGGGACGTGCCCAGGGCTGCCACGCTCAGAAGTCAAACAGTCTTTTGTAATGCCAGAAGACTGAAAAGTATTAGCAATTTGTGGTCAGGCTAATCTCTGAATTGTATTTATTCAGTTTATGGGTATAGCTGAGGACTTGGTTTGGCTTCAGAGGTGGATTTATTAGAGCCTTAGCTTCATTCACAGTATAAATTATTAGAGCAAACAGAAAACTTGCAGAAGTGAAGTGAACTAGATGCTTAAAGATTATTTTTAATTTTGTATTATAAATATTATAGCAGTGTAACAAACCAGTTGCAGACACACAGACATGTATGTGATTTTTCTGGTTAAAATGTTATTGAATGCTTGAAGCCCTCTAAGCAGTCCTGAGTGGTATGACCTTGAATGTGCATGGGATTTCAGTCTACTAATGAAAACCTCTTGGGAAAGATAAGGGATAGAAAAGCAACATTCCTAATGAAAACTAACTGTAGTATTTCATTGCTGTCCTTTTGGAAGTCCAAATATCATTGCACATCATTCTTTCAAGTTTGCTGTGGAATTACAGCAGATAGCTTTTTGATTTCTGATGTCTCTCTTGCTTGTTAATCTGGCCCCGTGTGGATTTATTATATAAATCTACTTGGCAGCTGAAAATTGCCCTTTGATGAAGCTCCTAGTCTAATCATGAACTCCTCAGGCATGGAAAATAAGAATGGGGAGGTAGCAAAAGCATGGGCTAAAAGAGTCATGTTTGTCTTTCACTCTGCATGGATTTTAGAAGCATCTAAATTTCAAAGTCTTTCACACACAGGATTTTCTGCAAAGATTCATTTTGCTCCTCTCAGGATCATAACATTTGCCATGCTGGATCAGACCATTGGTCCATATAATTGGGTACCTGCCTCATGCAGAGGCTGGTTCTTCGTGGCTTGGAAGAAAACAAAACCAGCCTGTAATGTAACTGATTCAGTTACACTAAGACATGGAAAGGAAATAATCCTATGGGGCTGACCTGTCTCTCCTCAGCTTCATACACTGCAGCATGAGGCCTGATTATCATTATCAAAACCTTGAAATAATGAACTACATTTTCTGTGAATAGTCATAGCATTCTTTTATCCCCTTTGATAATCTTTCCTCAGACAGGGCTTCCTGCAGGGGTGAATTTCACTAGTTGTATATGTTGGCCGTCATTAAATGTAAACTATATATTGACATCTGATCTCCTGTCTCAATTCTGTCCCTTTGCTGATTTCTGTATCCTTGTAAGATGCACTTCCCATAGCTGCAGTAGTTCCCAGTTCACTTCCTCTGTTGGCTCTCTCTCCATGTTCATCACCATCCTTATGCCTCTGTTATCTGCTCCCAGATTCCCTGGTTCGGTCTCCTCTAAAAGCAGATTAGATGCTCTATTCATTCTCTCAAGCTTAAAATCTGTAGATAGATCCAGGTTTCACTCAGCTCTTGTCTCTGGTTGACTTCCATGTTTTGTTTCCAATGTTTTTTCAGGTATGCTAAACTCTACTATATTACCTTTTCTCTCTATTTTACTTTCTACCACAAAATTTCCAGTTACCCAATATACCAAGGACTGATTGTTATTCCTCTGCATTGAAAGTACTAAATTCCTTCCTCAGTGACAGAATACTGACATTTCTTTTTACTTAAATCACAATATGTGTCCTTGCCTTGTACTCTAAATATCATAAATAATATTCACATGTCTGCAAACTGAACCATATGGTGGGTTTGTCCTTGAATAGTCACGTCTTCCAGCTGGAGAAGGTGGGTATTGCATGAGCCCAGACTTGGAGATTCTGCTTCTATCACAGCTTCTTAAGTGTGATGATAGTGACCTTTCTAAGTAGCACAGCCTCACAACCTCTCTCCCTTTCTGTGAAATCAGATGCTGGAAGGAGGTGGTAGGGGATCCCAAATCAACAGTGGCAGAGAGGCCAACATGCTGCACTGCGTGTGTATGAGTTATATGTATGTGGTAGCACATGATGAAGCAGGACTTGGAAGAGGTCTGAAGTCTGGACTGAAGACTTAACAAATATTCCAGTGTCATAGTAAGAGCAAAGGGGGCTCAGTTCTCTTGCTCTTGTTCACCATGTCCATGTCCAGAATTATAGCAGGGAAGGCTGCAGTTGCTAGAAAAAGTATTAAGCACTTAAAACAATGTTAATGACACATTCCTAGAGCTTTAATGGTCAGAAGGGACCATTAGCTCCTCTGGTTTTGACCTCTTGTATGTCATAAGCCTTTGGGCTTCACCCAGGCAGCTTTGTATGAAGCTCGATGACTTGCATTTGTGTAAATAGGTTTTGTAGAAAAACATTCAGATGAGATTTGAGAGCATCACGTGATTGGAAATCCATCTGGTCCGCTGGTATTTCATTCCAGGGGTCAGTAACTGTTAACTATTATTGCTTTATTCTAATTTGAATTCATCTGTCTGCTGTTTTCAGCTGCATTCTTGCTATTTTTCTCTGCTAGTTTGGAAAGATCTTTAGTAACTTGCAGTTTGGCCTTTTAAAGGTACTTACACAATGCAGCCAAGCCACCTTTCAATCTTTTCTGATAACTAAACAGGCTGAATTCTTCAATAGTTTGTCTATATCAGAATATGCAGGAAAGCACCTCTGACTTAACTAAAGGTGCAAGTGGAAAGTTCTGTGCTAAACTGCATTAAGCTACATGTCAACACTCTGAAGCAGAATTAAGGTGGCCTTAATTAAATTTGGCTTAACTCATTTCTAAAGTAAATTAAGCCAATCTGAGTTGCAAACACTTTAATTCTGAATAACAGAACAGAAATATGTGCTTCTGCATGTGATAAACCTGTACATGTAAAGTAAGGGTATACTTATGCCAGATGAACTTTGAGACAGAAGTTGATATGCCTAGCAGGACGAGTTTTGGATGGAATTTGGAGACTGATGGTTTATCTTTAGGTAAGACCTCATATTGCATTCTGCATGTGGATGATAAAGAAAAAAACTGCTGTGATCTGCCTTGGATGTGCTATATTCTAATTTTTGTCTAAGGAATAAATTTTTGATGCATGCACTGCCAGATGGTGGGAGATCTACAAGTGAAGATAAGTACGTGGTCTAGAAAGAGGTATTTCAGCACAGCATTCAACCTTCAGAAATGCAGATCTCTGGGACAATTCAGACATCATTTGCATACATGCCATAAGTGAGGAAGGATCAGACACAAGGAAGCTGAAGATAGTAGAAATCAAAAAAAGATGTTGGTTGCTCATAGCCAAGAGAAGAAAGAGAAGTTGGAGATGTTCAATGCTGACGATGTGTGATATTCTTCTCTCAGATACTCATTATGACAGCTACTGCCACAGAAGGCTTTCTATGAATGCCTTTTGGTGTAAAACAAAAAACCATTGAGCTATTTTCAGCCAAGCAGTTGTCGTAATTGAGCCTCACCTAAGAAAAGTGGACAGAGGAGTAAACAAAAGTGTAACATGACAGTGCATGATCTGCCAAGAGCTAAAGGATAAGATGCAAAGGCAGGTTTGGGTGATGCATGTTGGGAATGCATGGCAGAGAAATACACTGAGTGAAAAGGAAGAACAAAAACCTTGGTGATCTTGTCAGAGAGCTTTTTAAAGCTGTGAAGCTGTAAATAAAAGAAAGGAGGAAAGATGTAGAGATGAACATTGGCTGCATAACTGATGTGAAGCAGAAAACCTTTTTTAGGGAAGTGAGCCATAGGGATCACGTGGATGAGAGGGACCCTTGTGCTTCTAAAGAAGAGAACTAATCTGTCATGAAGCAAAACAAAATGCTGTAGTGGGGAGGGACAAGAAGAAGCAAGCTCTATGAAAACAAATGCAGTTCAAACTCTAATAGCTTGTTATAAAGAAATTGAACCACTGTGGGAAAACTGGATTGTACTGAAACATGCAAGGAAAATTTTGGAATTTCATTTTTGGAACTGCACAATCTCCAGGTACTGGTGTATGCCCTGCTTTGGAGAACATGTCTGTAAGCATGTCTGGCTGGGATGTGGGCATGGCAGTGTGTTACGCTGATAATTCAGGTCTACATATTGTAGGTATGCTGACAAAGGCTTGGAAATGAGCCTTCTTGGCACACTGAATCAAACTAGAAAATGGGATAAGTCACCTCATAAGTACTTGTATTCCATGTATAAAAAGTAAATGTGTAGCTGTGGATTTTAGTTTGGGTGAGATATACCTGAGATTTCATGTGGCAGAAGTAAACACTACTAAGGATTCCAAACATTACAGATGACTGTTTTCTAACAGAAATGATATAGGAGCCACTGTATCTCTATTTTGGACTACATTATGACAGGAAAGGATGAATTAATCTTTGATGTGGGAGTTTGTGGTTACCTAGACACCAGTGGTTATGACCCAATTACATTTAATATGGGCAGAGGGCAGTGTTCCTATTAACATGTGTTCTTGTATATTTTTTTCCTTAATAAGGGCTGATTTTCCAGAGCTGAGGAAATATAATAGATAAGGCAGACCACAAGAGAAAAAAATATGCAGAAGTATTATGAATAAAAATGGAGTCTTCCTTTAAAAGGATTTTGTTACATATCCAAAAAGGCACAATTCTCTAATCAAGAACTGAGGACATAGTTAAACCCAATCCTGGTTTAGCAAAGAGAAGGCAATAATTAGAGTGTAGAAGACAGTGAATCATAATATTGATGAAAAAATCTACATGATTGATTATAGTGAGACAGATTTCTGTTATTTCAGACTCGGTTTCCTGTTTGTTAGCACTAGTTGTTTACTAGGATTTCTGAACGTAATGAGTAAACAACAGTGGAGGTCATTTTCCTAAATGTGGCTGATGAAAATAATCTTCTGAGGGATAATAGCATAGATTTATTGTCACTGAGCAAAGAAACAGGGGAAATAGATACCAGCCAATGTAGTATAAGAAATGGATACAGGAAGCTAACAAGTAAAAAGTCATGGCAGTCAGTATTAAGAACAGTAACAAGACATTTGGTACTCTAACTACAAATTAAGCTCTAGAACACTATTAGCAGAACTACTGAATTGATAATATTGTTAAACATATACTTTACTTTGTTAGAGGTGTTTCTTTTTCCACCCGTTTGCCAGTCTTTCCAAAGATTATGGTATATTATAATCTGGCTGTTCTCAATTATGATGATGCTAAACATTGTTTATCATCCCCCTTAGCACATCCCTCTGAGATTTATTAGGTCACCTGACTACACACAGAGGGATCATGATGTTCCTTTTCAGGACCTTTTGTATATTCCATGGATTGGTATCTGTAAGAGGCATCTATTCAGTTTGTTTCCTCTGTCCCAGAAATGGGAAATCTACTCTCTTGACAGCTCACTTAGTCCTAGCAATGTTTTTGCCTTAGGGATCGGATACTAGGACTTAGACATACCTCCAAAGATGGTTAACCTCATTTTCTGTTGTCCTCATCATCACCCTAGTCAATGCTTCCTCAGTACCTTTCACCTGAGGAGAGAAAAATATCAATATATAGTTGTGGAAAGCAGGTAGTGTCTTTGAAACATTCTGATATTTCAATTCAATGTTCCCATTTTGCCCTAAGGTGGAAACACAGCTTTGAAAGTAACTTTAAAAAATTTAAAGGAGTTGATCACAGAATAGATCATTACCCTCTTTTGGGCTGAAGAAAACTCTGATTCTAGTCTGCCCCATTCTAAGCAAGGACCTAGCTCACTAGAAGGTTCTTTGTTGAACTTTTCTCTACTTCTCATGTAAGACTTATGTTTTGTGTAAATAATGAACTATTCCTTGAGCCAGAAAAAGACTAATTCTATAACTCAGTAGCAACAGTATTTACGTACAACGGAACAGACCCAGTCTAATCCACTGCTCCAATTAATATTTATTTTTTCATACGATCCACTGTTCCAGTTAATATTTAATTTTCATTGGGAAGAGGGGAGCTCAACTGGGAAAGATATCTTTCTAGTGGGGTCTGATCAAAAATGCCACCCAAGAGCTGAGCAGCTCTTCCTGAGAAAAGTTGCCTCTAACCCATTACACTCTCACAAAGAAGTCTTGGCTTAGATAAAAAGACCCACATCTTTCTCAACACATTTCTAACTTAATGTCTTATTGTGTCCCACCTCTTCTAAATTTTTGGAATAAAGCAGACATTTTCTTTCGGGGATGCTGAAAATTTATGACTGAACTCCAGAATGAAATTGAATCAGAGATATATACAAAGCAACAATGAGAAAGATGACTTTTAATGAGTTTGAGGAAGGTACCACAAATGAGTTTGAGAAAGCAGTACAGCTCCGTGCAGCTAGAGCTAAAAAAGCCCAGAAACTGTCCATTTTACAGCATCTTTTTCCTGCTGGTGATCATTTATTTATTTTATAAAATACAGTTTAAAATAGATATATGGATTTGCTTTTGTCACGGGATCAGAAGGGCAATTTTTTTTGGTGGCAGGTACTCTTTTTTTGTAGTCATTCCTTTAGAAGGTGCTGGTCAGCAGATTGCAAGTGCAGACACTTGTTCTGACTTGGAGGGGAAGCTGGTAGTTTATAAAATGATTTTATCTTGCAAGAGAATTGAAGGTTGAGTGAGAAGAATGTTTGGTTTGAAATGCTATCTCTATGTGAAAACAGTGGAGGAGGGATCTAGCACTTCTGAAGGTATTTACTTTGTCACTCTCTTTTTCCATTATGTTATACCTTCAATTCCATTTTTATTGCCTTCCTTATATTTTTTCTTCCTAGCCTTGAGAAGTAATAGACTTGGATCTGGCTGGCTGAGTTAGAAGGACTGTATAACCACGTCATAATGGCCCAGAGCACATATCCGTTACTGACTGGCAGTGATGGGGAAAGAAAGGAGACAACCCTATAATACAGCATAAACAAGCCTGAGTGACTTGGTACCTTGCTTTGAGTCTTCAGCTGTCCTGCACGTAGGTGAAGAGGCACCTGAAGTCAACACTGTCCCGTATGCTGGTAGAAGGAACCTTTCCATCAAAGATTAAAGCCATGACTGTGCTATGTGATGGACTCTGTGTTCTGTGCAGTCTGATGGTTCATAAGGACTTTGCAACCATTTTAAGAGCAGCCCTTTTGTCTTTTCTAGTGAGGGAGAAAGAAATAAATGGGATCTGAAAGCAGAGCTCAGGCTGGCTACAAATGAGCGACAGAAAGGTCACTTTTCTGATCAAGCCAGTATTTTTAGTGATTGGAAGGGCTTCCAGGGGTCAAAACATTGAAGCTTTTCTGGGTTGAACACAACCCCACTAACCTCCAGGTGCACTGAAATGACTTGAAATTCTTATCTGATTGATCAGCTCTAGGTAAATGTGTCGCATAGACCTGTCATGAGGCACCAAAACGGCTTCTATGGTTTCGTGCATTCCAGTCCTCACAGATTCTCACCAAATCCTTTGATTTGTGTAGCCAGAAGTCTGATTTGTACAGGGGCTTGGTATTAAATGTCAGCTTTGAAAATGGGCCTTGTCAGGACTAATGACAAATTCACTTCTGTGGTAAATTTAACAAGATAGATTGGCAGACATTGTACATTTATTAAACGACCATAATTATATTTATATTAATGCTTGTCTCTGCCCAGGAGAGATTCAGGTTTGGCATAATAGGATTTGTTCGTAATGCAGAACTGAGATCTCTGAATATAGATACAGTGAGAAACCCAGGATCATTAGAATGAGGCCGTGTTGTGGGCTGAGGCAGAGTAGCTCTGGGATGTTCAGATGCTGGTTGCACAGGTAAGGCTGTGACAGAATTATGTGATTAGGGCTCATGGCAGACTTTGGGAATACCGACAGCTTTTTGGTTATTCTGGATGCTACAGAGTTGGTTAAAATTCATTGGCACAGGTATTGACCGCTCTCAGTTGCAGAGCATTTGCAAGCTCATTCACTTTAAAAGGTCAGAAAAGCACCCTGACAATTTTAAAGGCAGCCTGCTGTGCCTGGAGTGTATTTAGTTTCACGCTGTCTACTCTGCAGGTTATGGTTTCAAGTTGTTTCAGTGCAATACTAATCACGTAGCACATCTTTATGTGGACAAGATCATTGCTTAGGCTGCGGAAACAGATAAGAATTGGATTTTTTCTGAATCCTCCTATGTACAATTACATTATTTCAGGAAATTGGCCCATGGTTATTGCACTATTCTGTCCTGTCTGGTTGCACTGATGTCCTGCGGGATAAAGCAGAAGGTTTTTGGGACAGTGGCAGCTCTGCTCAGTTGCTTACAGGAGGCAAGAACAACCTCTCCTGGATTCAGCAGCATCTTGCCTGCTTCTTATGCTGACACAGAGCCCACCTCTCCTCCTCTGCATACTGATGTCCCATATCTTTAGTCTGCTTGTCTGTCACTGTGAACAGGGAAGAACAAAGTTGACAGTGTTAGATTGAAGGGTTGTAAGTGGTTATTGATTCCCAGACTTCCTGCATTCCTAGAGGTGGGGCCAGGTAGGGTGTGTGTTTGAGTACAGACATGAGCATGCAGGTCTGTAATGGTGTGTTAGCACCGGTGAGTGATAGGATGTACATGGTGTTTTTCAAGTGGACGTGTATGTGCTGTAGCCTCTGTGTGCACTGGGGATGTGTGTATACATTGTGCTTGTAAGAAGTTATGCACAATGGCATATGTGTGAGTGTGCATTTATCTCTGCTTATAGGCAAAACACTGTGCAATTGGTATTGCTTGAAATATATGAGTGTATCTTGTATATACGTGTAATAACACATGAGGCTACTTGTGGGTCTCTGCTGGGACAGGGGCAGCTAAAGTGATGATGGTTGCTAGTGCTGGTAGGGTGAGGACAAGGTAGAGATGCATAACCCTCAGCTTTCCTGCTAAACCTTTCTTGCACAGCACATATGGGAGTCTGTAATAGCTTGTGAAGGGGAAAAGGAGCTTAAATGAAAACTGAAAATGCACACAGTAACGATGGAGTTGAGATTTCATTACTTTCTGATATCTCTGTTCACTGGGAAAAAAAATCATGCTTCCTTGGTGACCTTTTAGTAAATGCAAAGCTGGGGGGAAATCTGTCTTTCAGTTACTTTTCATTTGCAACTAATTAGAGTGGAAGTGTGAAGTGCAGTGTATAGGGTTGCAACAAAGCCTGCTGAAGGACGGCGCACTCACAACACTCTTTGGCATGTATGCTGCTTGTGTATGGTAGCCCACAGGACAGCAGAGGAGATGAATGAGGTTCTATCACACCCCTTCTTCCAGCTGAGATTGGACCAGAAGGGCAGGGCAGCCTCCTTACTCTGTGTAGTCCAGTTCAATGACACCTTATTGGTATGAGAGGTGCCAGGATGGTGGAAAGCAGAACAGCAGAGGCAATGCCTGTCAGTACTGCTTTAAGCTGATGCTACTTAATGCGTTGTAGAGCAAGGGGAAATGCCTTATCCCTTGTAATGTTTTCTCCTTATTGTTCATTAGTGTTTATCAAAAGGTTCAAAGGAACACACTGTATCTTCCTTAAGTCTTCCTGCTGCATCTTCTACAGCCCTTTAGAAATTACTTTCTCAGCATAAACATTCTGGAAATTAAAATGCCATGGATGGATTTTGTAGCAGAGGAGGGAGACTGCTGACATCTCCACGACTGGAGATGTGTAGTCAGATCCCATTTAAGTTCCCTCAACCTGTTTATACAGAGATACTCAGTACCCCATAGATGTGTAAATGGTGACTTGTTATTCGTGTCTTTGATGCTAATTGCGAGGGCAGGCACTTGCTATCAGGGTATTCAGCTAACATTTTAGTATCTGCTGTTGATGCGTGTAGCATCAATGATATCTTCTATGAATTCATTGCTAGAAAGGAGAAGAAATCTTATTGGTATTTTCTACATCTCTTCAGAATTATCTTTTGAGAACCTCTGGGAGAGGAAAAGCTTGGATAGGTTTCTGAACTTGTGGGGAAAATGTTCTCAGGAGGGACAGCCTGAAGAGAGATTGAATTCACTGTGG
Source organism: Nestor notabilis (assembly GCF_000696875.1). Taxonomy (NCBI): domain Eukaryota; kingdom Metazoa; phylum Chordata; class Aves; order Psittaciformes; family Psittacidae; genus Nestor; species Nestor notabilis. The sequence goes on along the minus strand of NW_009943161.1, from coordinate 519,775 downwards.
TACAGATTTGGCTTATTATCTGCTCACACATTCCAAGAATGAGAAGCATGTGTCTTTTCTAAGCCTGCTCAGAATACAGAAGTACAGTCCAGATGGCATTTAAGGTCAGGTTGGCATTGCTGGATGGTTAAAATAAGGGAGGGTAACTTTGAAGAGGTTTATTTCATGAACATTGAATAACATGTTGAATTTTTCAACCCCCAAGGTGCTTCATTAAGTATCCTACTCTTTCCAGTCAGTTTCACTGATGTCATTTGAGTGTACAGCTATGATAGACTGAATTATATGTGAGACCTTATAACTTCTCATCCAGAACCTTAACCTTAAAGAGCTTCCAAAAAGGCAGAATCAGTAGTTGAAGGTGTTCTCTTTGAGACAGCCAGAATGCTCCCAAGACAGCTGGAAGTGTTTTACCCATAATATTTCTGTGTCAATACAGAGGCTTGGCATAACCCCAAAATACATCTCATTTATGTAAATATGCTTGAATTTAAAAGGAAAAGGGGAAAAAAATAAAGAAATAGCAAAGCCGTAAGGTCTTTTTCCTCCATGGCACATGGCTCTTCAATGTGCAACAACACAAAATTGTTGTATAGTGAGAACTCAGTCTATAAGATTGTGTAGAATTTGCTTTCCATTTGGAGGGAAAGTCACTAGTAGTGGGAATAATTCCATGTGTAACTCATGCAACTTGCCTCTGTGAGCTTACTGTTTGCGTATGAGTGAATGTTTTGCCCCTGTGAATGAGACACTTGGTAAGAGAGCCTGTAGGTGCTGAATTAAGACTTTGCCTTTACGGATTGCACATAATCCTTTGTGGGTTTTGAATGCAGAACTGATGTTGCAGAGTTGGACAGAAAAAAAGATGAGGAGATGTTCAATCACAAGTAGATTTGAATGTTTCCAGTAGCTGGATATTTGTATTTCCATTCGTTGGCATAAGACTAACACCAAACTATGGAGCTTTGGAGTAGGTCTAAAGGGGGAGCTGCAAGGGGAAATATTCTGAAGCAGTGGATCTGAGCTTGCTGAAGGTGAGGTCTGTTGCATTTTCCAGTCTGAAACTGGAATGGCAAAGACTGCAGGGTGGAGGAGCATGACAAGGGCAGGGTTAGTGGCACTGAGTCACAGAAAGCACAATACAGGTTTATGCTTACGCATGACTATACCCTGCATAATCCATTGCTTGCTGACAAGTGTACTATGTTCACATACAGACAAAGAAGGGAGAAGAACAGCATGTATTTTTCCCAAATCATTTGCCAATCATTTCTGATTTTTGTTAGGAGTCTGGAAGAGGCTGGATAATAGCAATGCTCAGCTTGGCTCTGTGTATAAGGGCTTGATTTTTATATTTCCATTTAGTCATTTTTACTGCGTTGTTTCTTAGCTCATTGCTGAATAAATCCTGGTTACACTGAAGTAAATGGTTCGGAAATAAAAAACAATTCTGTGCTATCCCTTTGTATGTATTGGGGGTGACAGGTATTGCTGGGTGTAATTAATTCACTTATAAAAGTCCAAGACCTGCACTCATGTGTTTTTCTGTTATAACACTAATTACTAGAAATTACTAACATGGTGTTAATAAATGAAGACCGTGTGCACAATTTACAAGAGAAATGGATACCAATCTCTGTGTGCTTCCATCCACGTACCTGCCTGTACTTCCCTGAATCACGTTAGGTGATCATTTCTACTGGTGGCGTGTTTATGTGCAGTGAGTATTTGTGAGTGGAGACTTGGAAGTGTGTTGGTGAAAGGCTACCATCGAATGTGGGAACAAGCCCAGAACATGTTCTCTTAGACCTATCAAGTGGGCAGATGTGCACTGGGCTGCCTGATGAATGTATTATTTTAACAGTTTACTTACAAATGGGTACTGTTTATTATGGTACCTGTGTCTTAGAAATGTGTCCCTGTGATCATACGTGTGTGTATGCACAGGTGTATGAGTGTGTCTGAGTGCACATCAGCGCAATACGATAATACGACATACAGAAATCGGCTAGAAAGTCCACCTCAATCATGTTTAGCAGTCATTTTGTGCTAAGAAGCAGGGGATTTTCCTCTGACAGAAGAGATACAAATGAAATTACGATAAGAGGGCATCAATGGCAGTGACCTTGCAGCTGATTGACAGGCTGAGACAGAGAACTTTCCTTATGTGCCTTTTTCTCTCACTGATTCTCACGAATTTGACCTCTGCTGGTAGCAGTTAATAAAGGACTTCAGGGATTTTTTTTGTTCTTTGGGGTCTTCTCCCACCCCCCCCCCCAAAAGTGTCCCCCCCCCCCCCCCCCCGAAAAATGTGCATAAGAGCTTGGCAGAAACTGGCATTTCTTTAAAGTCGTGTCTAATGTGTTTTCCACTGTCAGCCAGTTCCTCCTTGAGTCTCTGAACATAAGACTTGCCAATAAAAGTCCAGAAATAGCTTCTCTCACTAGAGCTAATGTTTGCCAACAATAGCTAGAGAGGAGGAAAAGAAATCTATTTTTGTAGCTGGATTTAACATGAGGTAACCCTGTTGGCTTCAGCAAAAATTAATTTATCACCTACATTTAAAAGGTTTATTTGGACTGGAAAGTTTTCTGACCAAATTCAAGTCTGGTGGTTGAGAGATGATATATATTAGCTACTTATGGACAGAAAGGTGTCAGACAAATAAGTCTGATGTAATATAGTGTGATTGGTCTTCATCTAGTTGTGGTTCAGGATATTGTAACCTCTATATTGAGGAGTGTGGGAGAAAGCCAAGTAGCTGCCAGTTACCCTCCATCAACATCTTTCTTGTCTGAGATTACCCTAAAATCAGGACTGAATGTGAAGGGCTGTAGAGCAGAAGTGGAAGAGACCAGGAGATTCAGCTCATCTAGTAATAGACAGATTGAGGGACCAGTTGTCCAAACTGTAACCTCTGCACTGTTGCTCATCTGGGGCTATTCTCATAGAGGTGGGTATCTTCCAATGTTGTGTCCATCTGCTACCATCCTTGCACATCATCACTCCCTACTGAACTCATGTAGCTTTCTAGTCCTCCTGTTGTCTGAAAGCTGGTGGTTGTCACCTCCCTGAGCCTGTCCAGATTCCGCTTCTCTCTGTCCCTCTGTGTAGGGACAACAGCAGCTCCTTATTCACCTTCTGTTCTGCCATCTAGTTGCACCTACAGAGACTGGAGATTCTTTGATAGGGTGACAGTGATGCTCAGAGGCTTGCTGGACCTGTCTGTCCTCAGGGGTGGTATTTGAGAAGCAGCGTGTGAACCTGCTGTATGCCAGACATTGGATAAAGGAATCCAAGCTCCCCAGAGTATAGAGATGGGCAGCTAAGTCCTGAGAAAAGGACTTTTAAAACAGACTTTGCTTTCGGTTTGGGTTGGGTTTTTTTCCTGAAACTTAATCTTTATTTCTTGTAAGTTTCTGATTTCTTTTATTTAAAGGAAAAAAAAAAAAGGCATGGCAGAATTCCAAATTAATATCTTCAAACATTTTTTTTTTCTAGCAGTGAGATGTGAAGTGCAAGAGGTAAAGAGGATTGTGGGCTCTCTCCCTACCTCTGCCAATGCCCTTGACGAAGTGCCTTTGGCTGGGTTACTCCTCCTCTGATTCAGCATCCCTATTTTGCATCTTGCAGTACTGTTCTCCTATCTCCCAGTGGGTATCCTGCAATTAATGGATGGATGTATTTAAATGGCTTTAGCATGCAATCCGAAAGTCACCAGGGACAAAGCTGTTACTAGGGCAGGAATAAAGGTCAGGCCCTTGCTGACATTGCTGTCTTGATTAATTAATACACTAATCTCTATAACTGCTCTTCAGCAAATATAATTTGGCCTCATCCCTTGTTTTGTTCATTTTTCTGTAACTTCGCTTTGAGACAACTAATGAAAAGACCTGGTGGAAACTACTGCTTCTCGCTGTATCGCATCCCCTCAACCAGCCCTATGCCATGTTCCCTCTTTGGCATCTCGTGCCCCTGTTCTTCTGAAGGCTTTGCAGAAAAGTCCCCTGGCCAGCTAGATGGCTCTTCACCAGATACCAAAAGAAGGGCTTATTCCTTGATTAGGGATTTGAGGAGAGGTATTACTTGAACTACTAGGAAAACAGTGAGTGGAATAGACTGAAGCAGAGACTTAATATTTGATATGATTTTCCTGTGGCTCTTTCCTATGGGAAAGTGCAAGACCAATGCTAGAAAATGGTGAGTTGTCTTTGTTCCCTTGGTGAAGTCTGCTGAAGGGCTGAGTACCCATCCGTGACTGCAGGAATGAGGTACTGGCAGTTTGGATTCAGTGACTGATATAGCCCTGGGGCTCAGTGTTTCAGCTGCTTTGGAACACAGAGACTGTCCAGGGTCTATTAAGGATCTCTATCAGCATCAGAAGATGCAACAGGGCTTGGAGAAGAGCGGGAGGCGTCATGAGCGAGTGTGTGTGGTGAAGCGCAGTGAACCATACCATCCTTGTATGAGCAAGAGGGAATATTCCCTCCAGGTTGCTGCCCGGTGGGAAATCAAAGAAATGAAGAAAATCTCCCCTTGCCTCCTACTCAGCTCTTAGTTCTGGTTTGTTGTGCTTTCCATTCCTTGGTGATTACATCCGTGTCTTAGTCAGGTATTGTTTTCTGCTTGAGTTGGGAACGTTCCCTAAAGCTGTTCTGAGTGCACAATACTCTTGTTCCCTCTCTCAGGCCAATTTTAGATGGAATTTTGGCAGATTGTACAAGTGCAGAATGTTTACGGTCCTGTCTTACATCATCATGTTCCTGTATCATTTCTTTCTCGTTTGACAGATTTTTAACTGTCAGTCTAACATGCATAAGAGGTTGAAGTGTATTATCATAATGCAGTGCACTGTGGGTAATCCCATGCAAATTGTTCTGTAGAGAGTCATGCTAAATTATGTTCTTTAAAAAAAATAAAACATAAAAAAGGCAGGAAAACAAAGGCTTTTTTAACTGTTTGTTCTTTGGATTTCAGAGCAGCTGCCAAAGGCACAGTGTTAAGCCAGTTGTTTGACACTCAGCACCATGTGCAGTGATGTTCCTCTTCACAGGACACTGCTAAAGGGATGGAGCTGTGCACTGCAGTGGGTTTTCTATGTATGCGTGTCTGATGTTTAGTTTTAAAACACTGCCAGCTTGTCAAAGGGAAAATCAGAGTGGCACAGCAAAAAGAAATGCCTTTTGCCACTTTTTCCAATTCCATTGTACAAACATCTATAGGAAACATCAGGTTTTATGAACTTAAAGGGCACCAGATGGCCCTTGGAAGTGGCAGATCTGATCATATATAGTGTTGTTTTCACACCTTCATTTTCTTTTGTTCTCTGTTATAAAGGTCATTTGCTTGAAAACTGGCTGCTTTGTTCCTCTGAAAGTCCGTATACTTCCCCAAACTGAAGCAGTAATCCTCCTTTTGGACAGAACACTTGATTGTAGTAGAAATGATTGCAGTGTCACAAACGAGGGATTATCATTTTCGGTAGAAATCATAAAAAACAGGTTGAAAAGGACTCCTAAGAAAAAGGCACCTTGTTCTTATGCAAATTTTCTCAGGTGATACTGCTGCAAATTGAAATCCTGAAAGCTTCTAATCTGGAGTCAGCATCTTCTCTGCTGATAAAGTTTTGCTGCTTTGCTGTGAGTGGTCAATAGGTTTTCAAAGACTCAGAGTCTTGTAGTTTAGTTTTACAAGGCCTTTATGCTTCTCTCCTAATGCTCTAGGAGGTGAAGCATTTATCAGCTGCTATGCATTTGCTTCCTGTTGGTCTCCATCTCTGAAAAAGCCAACATGGAAATATCCACAGCAGAACAAGAGGAAGTGTAAGCTGCTTTTGTGTGAGTCACGTCAGTTATCCCACTTGCTAGAGAGAGCTGCCTCCCCCTCACCCCAGCTCTGTCTCTCTGATCTTGTCTTCCTTTCTTCAGTCTGTTAGTTACAGGCTTCAAAGAGCTGATTTCTTTTTCTCTTTCTCTCCAGAAGCACAGTAAGTGAAGATGTTAAACTGAGCCTGTGCTGGTGGGATTACATAGGGGAAAGGCTTATAGGTGGTTGGCAAAAGTTTGCATCCAACTGCCAGCTCTAACTGATTCTTCTCCTTGGTAAATAAATCCAAATATCTAAAATCATTTGCATGTTGCTGGTCAGTTTCTCATGGACAAGCACCACAGGTTCACCTCTCCTCTAATAAAGTAGAAGCTTCTGTTTTGATCTGGTTTTGTTGTCCTTTTAATATATTTTACAGCCAAATTTAAGGTACAAATATCCACAGCATTCTTAGTGGCTGTCAGTTTACTTTGTACCATGGACATATGGGCTGGCGATAAAATGAGCCTTTCAACTCTGTGGACCTGTAAACCCTGGTTAGCAGTTGGTGGCAGCTGCTTCACCTGAGAGAACTTCCCAATGTTTGATTTCTGTCTGCGGAGACTGCATTCCCAGGACTCATTGTAGGATGTCCTTCCTAACCCAGCCTCATCATGCCATGATCAGTGACTTTGCCCTTGGGCTGTCTGGTGAAATCTCTTTGACCCAGCTTTCTCATGTATTCTTTAACTCTTTATATGATATTATTGTACTACGTGTTCATTATATGAACCTATATTATATCAGAGCACACATCAAAGAGGGTTCTGCACCACCTTTGCCTGAATTACCCTCAGTGTTATCAGCCATTCTCTAGGTGGCTACTACAGGGTATTTAGAAGAAAGGGAAAGAAGAACCAGTCACATTTTCACTGTTGTTGTCCGTTTTTCTCTCAAATGACACAAACTGCAAGAGGAGTCCTGTGGCAGAATGATTATACTGACACCTGTAAGAAATCAGCCACAAGCTCCTGCTTGTACTCCCATCCTTCAGCTTCAAAAGGAGCAGCTGCCAGGCTAGGGAAAGCCCTGTCCTATGCAATGTCTCTATCCTCTCTGATCTGAGCTGGGCATAGATGCTTTCTGTGCTTTCCCATGTGTCTTTGGCTTGGAAAATGGATGACTCCTTTGTTGTTTTAGAAGTGCTAATACAATAAATTGTGGAATCATAGCTGCTTCCTGTCACTGATCCTGAGGTTGCATGGAGTGACAGGTGGGGAAGCCAGCTTTGATGGTGTTTGCTGAAGATGACCAAAGAGAATATGTTATATGAAAGAAAGAAATTAGCCTGGGGGGAGCCATTTATAATTTAGGAAAAAAATCTCAGATAGCTCTTGAGTTGTGTCAGCATAAGAAGGTGGACATAGAGTTAGAGTAATGGAAATTGAAGTGGGAGAGGAAGGTGCAGAGCTGTAGACAGTTCTGTGTCCTTACCACTCATCTGAGGATCTTGGTGTGAGGACCTGTTTGAAGTAAGATTTTAAGGAGACCAACACACAGAGGGTTTCAGGATAATCCCTTCTGAATATGTGCATGTAGTTATTCCACCATGGAAGCTGGCATGTGGCATGTGACATGGTCCAGGCAAGAAAACCACTACCAGGTGGAAGCTCTGCTCTCAGGCTGTTGGCAGAAGGAAATGAGTGTGGAGAGCAGATTTAGACCTGGAAGAAAGCAGTATGCTTCAAGGCATGATCAAAAGGTTCTGGGAAGAAAATATGCGAGCCTCAGGACTGGAATAACAGGAGATTGTGTAGTCTGAGAGTTGGGTGAATTCTGGAGCTATTTGTGCTGCTTTGGAGCCACAAGTATGTTGGCAGAACCAGTAGGCAGCCAGCATGGGGACAGAGCAGGATGCTGTGGGACCATGCTGGCTCGTTTACACACAAAGACAATGCTTGCGGGTTGTCTGCTGTGTTATTTCATATTTGACTAAGCTTATAACTCACAGAATCAGGTGAAGCCCAGGTTTTCTTCCTGTAAGATTTGTAAAGAACCTAAGGAGCAAAGGATTTGAACTACTAAAAAAGAATCATTAAAAATGGCCAGTAGACTCCATAGGTAACTGTCTAAAGGGTTTTAATGAGGTGCTATGATTCCTTATATTTAAAAACTTATTCCACGGCTGAGAGAACCACCAATAACAGAACCACAGGCGCTGGGGTAACACAAGGATAAGGAAACCCAGTGACTGAGAGCATTAGTAGTTGATTGATAATATGGTGGATTATTTTTGAAAGAGGTACTGTGGTTAGAGGACTAAGGAGGAATGGTATATAAAGTTTTACCAATGGCTTTCAAGGGTGAACCAAGAGTAATTCGTATGCAGACGGGGTTGCTGGGCATCCCAGATGAGTCAGAGCTGATAAAAAGGTAGCCTTCTGTGAAAAAAGGCAGTAAGAGATGTTGGGTGTTACAGAGTGAGATGCAAAAAGGCTGTTTGTATAGTCATAAACCTAGCTAAAAGGCTGCAGAAAGTCAGTAGAATACATAAGGCATCCTTGGGATGGAAAAAAACTGTTGGTAAAGTGATGCAAGCTACTGCTCAGTGGATTCGTGCTGGTCAATATTTATAGTTTTAATGACTAGAAGGCATGGAGAACAGTAAGACAATAACATTTACTGTTTGCAGCTGAAACAAATTATACAGTGAGAAGGAGGACTGAAAGATTTTGGGGACTATAATGGAAGATGAAACATGGGCAGTAGCAGGGTAAAGCGTGTTTGAAGGAATAGTTTAACGCATTCAGACACATGGTAGTGCTCTGAATTAGCTCTAACCATTGAGGAAAACGTAAGTAGCTATTATAAAGACAACTTGATAAAGATGTCTGTGCCATGTGCAGCAGCAACAATAAAGAAGAAAGTGAATAAAACGCATGTATGAAGAAAGAAGTAGACTTGGAAGATGATACAATATCCCTGTAGACGTGAATGATAACACCTCCTGTGGAGTACTGTGTTTGTTATGGGTCATTTCTTTTGTAAGAGACAAAGAGGGGCTACAGGGAGCAGATGAAAGTGTTTAGTGGCCTGAAAGGCAGGTTCAATACAGGGAAAGCATCAGGGATGCTAGAACTCCTGAGTTGTAAAGGGAAGGAATAAAGCGTGGCAGTGCAGAGTGCAGCAGGGTGCAGGAGTAACACTGAGCGCTGTACTGGGAGAGGCTTTGCAGGGATTGGATGCTTGGCAGCAGCATAGCAGGAAGCAGGGCTCACTACCCTGTTGGATTCTCCTCTATGTAACATTGCTGCCAGGCCAAGAGACAGTTTCACTCATCCCCATGACGGGCTAATGTGGGAGCAGAGTGATGGAGATGATGTGGGATGGAGTGTTATCAGGCTGGAGCAACAGGGGCAATGTCTGGGTCATGCTGTATTGGCGTCTCACTAAAATCTACTCTAATACTTCAGTCCCTGTGTTGGTGCAGCAGTGAGAGGTACCATGATCCTGGCGGCCTCATTTTGGATGGGCAATAAACGCAAACTAGCTTTGCTGTATTATTTTGGTCAATACATATTTTTATCAACTCTATGGTGGAAAGAATAGCAGGTATTTTATTGGAGTGAGAAGGAAAGACTGTAAGATTTCCTCCATTGCAGTTTATAGTACAATGAATTTTAAGATACAAAATACTTTGGAAGTTCCCAGTATTGTTAATTTAAATACCTCAAAGCCACACAGAAAAATAACAAGGTGGTGTGTAATGTAATCAAGACTATGTGGCCATTTTGTGAAATTAAGATGGAACAATTGATTCTTTATGTGACAAATAATTAACCTGGTGATGCCCATAGTGGATGGCATTATGAAGACAAATACCTTATTAAGAATGTTTAAAGCAGGTTAGACATTGTGTGAGCAGCATCTGCATTTACATTAGCCAGAATAAAGTTGTAAGTAGCACAAATCCTTTTGTTCCAAGACACGTGGTGATCACCAGTCAGGATTAGTAAATGATTTTATACCCGTGGTGAAATATGGCTAAACTGGGTAAAATCATAGCTGAAAATAAGACTTGCGTGGACCTAGAGTTTTCTGTTAACTTTTCCGTTCACTGAAGTTATTTATACAGGCAAACTTCTAAGTGGAAGTAGACAGAGGAAAAATGATCCAGGGATTAGTCTGCCAGGGATTTAGGACTTGCAAAATTTCAGCTTCTTGCTTTCCCAGACTGCTTTTAAGAGCTAATTCATTTGACACAGATTCTGAGACATACTTAGAGGCTCACCTCAAACTTAATCTCCAGATACCTCAGGCTATAACCTGTTTGTGACTTGCTCCAGATTCCACAGTGTTCAGATACCAGGAAAAAGTACATCTGTGACAGAAAGCAATAGGTAGACTCCTGATGAATTTCCAAGGTGCTGTCAGATGTGGTGATACCAGTTTACCTGTTACAAACACTGAGAGCATAGAGAAGAAAGGTGCTTTCTTGAATAAAGGACTCGATTGCCACCAATGTAATTGTGACTCTTTCCTCACACTGGCCCAGAATCCCTGCGTGACTTTGAACAGTTCCCTAGTTCTGTTCCCTGTCTGCCAAGCAGGAGGCTTAAGTATTGTGGAGCAGCATTTGTTTTCCATTAGGAATTAGCATGTCGGGGTTTGGGTTTTTTTGTTTCTTTGTTCATTTTTAACAAATAATAATTACAAAAAAGCAGTGGTCATGGTTTTTGTTCTCTCTGCTATCAAAAGCTTGCCCTCTGGACTGTCACATCCAAAAGACTCCTCTTCCTCAGATGGTGCAGGCAGACTTTTCCTCCCCAGAACTGTCTGTAGTCCTTAGATCAGAACCTGGGTCACTCCTGTCACTCTGAAACCATGCAGATTCTTCCAACATGCTCGGTTCTGGCCTGGCATATCATTCACTCAGCCTCTTTAGTTCTGTTTGAAAAGACACTGGGATGAAGTGGAAGATTGCTCAGTGACTGCAAAGAGAGGAATAATCTGTTCATGCTAGGTCCAGGTCAATCCAGAGGCTAAAAATAGGTCCCTAATGTGTCATGTGGTAATGAAAGAGACAGAAACCCATTGTACTGCTCAACTTTAGTGGAAAGCAAGAACTCTAAAGAACAGCATCTTCCTACATGGCTTGTCTGTGTAGCGGGAAATATCCTCATTCCTCTTTCTCTTTTTCTTCATCTTTTTTAATTGACGTGACCACCCTTCACAATTGTGGCCCACGTGGAAAAAAAAAAGTGTATTCCTGGGAAGGGAGAGAAGGTTCTTCATCTTTTTTAATTGACGTGACCACCCTTCACAATTATGGCCCACATGGTAAAAAAAAGTGTATTCCTGGGAAGGGAGAGAAGGGTAGAGGGAAAGGACAGGGAGACAGAAATACTGTGAGGGAAATGTGTGGAGATGGGGATGTCAGGCTAATAGCTAGTTAGCACAGTGGAAAGAAGGAGGAAACCCTTCCCCACAATAGACCTGGAGAATAATTTGTCATCTAAATAATTGTTTTGCTGGCCCCAAGTGTTTGTTTGCTAAATCCCCAGTTCTTCTATGAGGAGGTTGTTCAGGACTCCTTCTCCAGCAGATCAGAGGGAGAAGGTATGTCATCTTCCCACTTGTCTCTTGAACAGTGTTGTCTGTAACATGCATGTCTTTAACTAGGCAAAGAGTCCGTTTGAATGAATAAAAAAATAAACACTTCTTTGCTTTTATACACAAGAGGTTTGCTCAGCCAAAATACCAGCTGAGTTCAGCAGAAGTTTTGTGAGGGGATTCAAAGTAAGCCAGGTCTTGATTCCTTGCCATGTGGCCAAAGTACCAGATGGAATGAGGACAGACAGTCAGAGCAGGGCACACCCCTCCAAGGGTGCGAAGGGGATAGAGGTTTCCATTAGCTTTCTTCTTGTTATCATTCCTCTATATCAGCATCCGTTGACCTCAACACCTCCTCCTTCTTTCTCATCCTTTTATCTTTCTGTCCTTTTATCTTCTGTTTCTAACTCCAGTCCCTCTCATCTTTCTTTCTAAAAATTCTTGCTAGCCTGTTGGGGTTTTTTTTTTCATGCATCTTCAGCCTTTTCTGCTGGCTCTTCTACCTTGTGAAATCTTTTAGCCCAAATTCCCATCCCCTCCACTTCATCTGTTTTGCGTGCCATACATGATCCAGAAGGACCTCTGGGGCACAAGAAAACCTGTCTGAATCCCTACTGTCCTAGTTGTCTAAATAGCCAGTTCCCTAGCATGTGTCTGAATACTTTCAGTCACAGGTTGAAAGGAGAGTAACCTTCAGGGTTGGCCCAAGCTAAAATTAAGGCTACAGACACGAGGCACCAAATATTTCATTCAGCTTTCTGGTTTGTCCTCTAGAGCCTCCGAATGGTTTCTATTAGTATTCTGAAAGAGAGTTCACTGATGGAATTAGTGAGAAACCAGACTGTCGATTTATTTATACCCAGCCTTAGGGCATAACCATTGTGCATGTGTAAAGCTATTGCGATGCAGGGAATATTTTGTAAGCGTGTATGTATATGTATTGACTGGAAGTGAGGTTGCAGGGAAAAGCTGTTGCCCTGAGGATTGAACAACGACCAAAAGTGGGAGAGGCCGCTGAAGTGGCTGTGCTGCATTGCCAAAGATCCCTCCTAGGAAACAATTGATCCCTCTGAAATCTTCTGAGTACTAGGGTTTATTAGTATCTCCCAACTATAATTTTACTGTAGCTCTAGTTACCCTTGTGGAGAAATTTCTAATTTAACTTCTGGAGTCCTTCTACCTCCTTCAATAATATCTGTGTTATGAAACTATTGCTGCCTTTGGCTGCAAGAGTATTTAAAGCATATGAGTTAATGAATAACAAAGTTTTTCCGCTGCACTGTCATTTAGCCTGTGAAGCATTTTGCGGGCAAGTTGGAAGATATTGGAAACATTTAGTTGCAGATATTTATTTGGTGCATCAGTGCTGAGTGTTAATGAACTGTTTTTCCAGTATGATGTCAACAATTTTTTTTAGGAAAATCTGTTTTGACAACGTGGTGTCCAAACGATAAGTCAAGAAATAGCTTTTTTTCTTGCTTTCCAGTTTCCTGTTACAGTGAGAGTGCCAATTAAGAGATGCAGGTGAGTATCCCGCTGTCCCAGCAGTTATGCTAGCATCAGTTTTGGCAGAGAAGGCAAGAAATTAGTTTAATGAGACCAAGTGTTAATAGATTAAGTGTCTGTTTCATACATCTGGTTGGCTGTGTCATCTACCTCTGGAATTTGTTCCTATGAAAATAAATATATCCAAAACTTGGACTGTTACTAGGCATCACCACTTCCCGTGCTTCTGTTGCAATATGCAAACGTGAAAAGGGATTAGCAAAAGTTGTTTAGCTCCATTATTCTCTGTAATAGCCAGGAAACAATTGACCTGTTATCCCTTAACACGAGGCCTGCAAAAGACTGCATGACAGAGCCCATGGGACCAATTTGTATTGTGCAGCGGAGCGTGATGCATCAAGCTGATGCTGGTCCAGACTGGTACTTTCATGTTACAGAGAGCAGAAACTGTGTGGAGATGTGAGCTATCATCAAAGCAGGATAGTTTTGTTAGCATGTTTCTGAGGCTGGACTAATTAGGACTGATGAGCTTGTCTGCAGCTTTCTGGTGCAGAGGTAGTGTTTCCTGCTTAAGAATTTGTTTAGATTCTGCTGGCTTGGAAGACTTGCACCATGCTCCACTGCTCACATAGAGATGTCTGAGAGGACAGAGCTGTAAAACATTATGCTAGAGAAAAAGATGGGGTCACTGAGAATCCAGGCTGGCAGGACACTGCAGGGGAGCTGCTGTCAGGCAGAGCATCTTCCTCCTGTGTCAAATGGACCATATACCATCACTACATGCCAAAACATGACAGCTTCACTGCCATGGAGGAGTTCTTCCTACCAGCTTCTTAACCAAACCACAGTGCACCGCTTGTACTGTTCTGTCCTTCTTTCCTTCATTTCTTGTAGTATATTTCACAACTGAGTTGTAAGCACAATCTCAATTTTTTTTACAACTGTGTGTGCCGCACAGCTACAAGGGAAATGCCTGAAGATCAGGCATCCCTTTCAGCAATGCAAGTGGGACAGATTGCTAACCACTACACCAGCTCCTGGCATCACTGGCAGATGCCATCAGTAACATTAGTTTGCTATGTCAGTCCTGTCAACAGCTTCAGTTTAGCAGTAGTCATGCTGTGCACTTCCAGCTCCACCCTCTCCTATGAGCTGAGGAGGGAAGAAGGAGAGGGAGGAAATTATCTGAGTTAAAAAAGAAAAGTCTGTCTGTGTTTGAAGCGAATAAAGTATGTTAACAAGGAATTCTCTAGCTGAGTTTTCCAGCTGCTAGTCCTGAGCTGTCTGGTACCAAAGCAATATGGGTCCATTGTACAGCAGCTAACTTCACTGCATAAGCAATTACTGTCTGAGGCTTCTGAGGTATATTATAGTTTTCTTATTATTATTTCTCTGATCATAGTTTCTTAAGGCCTCTTCATATCCTGAATAAAGCTCCAGGGAATCATAAAGCCACAGGCTGAGTTTTAGCACAGTCACTATTCGCATCTCCTGGATTGATAGGTATTTAGGATGTTGTCATGATCTTGGAAGCCAGACCCTGAGGTGCACCCTAGGGAAAGCCACGAGACTCTCTTTGTATTCTTTGCCCCTGAGAAAAGAACTCTTTTGCTGTTGAAATGACATATTTTTGCTCAGAAATGTCACCACTTCTGCCTGCTGATTGTAACTGCCACACTAAAATAGCTTAAGTCTTTTAAAGTAAAATAATAAAACATTTAGGAATCTATGCAGAGCTGCTAAGCACTCTCATCATTTTGCGTTAATGACCGTTGGTTCCCATAAGCCTCTCTCTCTGTTTTCTTACTGTTATTAATTATTGCTATAGTTCATTGTACCTGGATCTTGCTTGGCAAAGCTTGCAGTGGAGGCGAATAGTATGGAGAGAAGAAATAGTGCCAGAGATTTGCCTACTGTGATAAAAATACTTAAGAGACTGCTCTGAGAGCAGAAATCAGCTCTGCAGAGACTCTAGACCCTGCCTAGCAGTGGGGCTATGTGTTCTCAGATTGTCTGTGTGCTTTTCTGTGCTTACCTAGTTGTCTGACCACCCAGTATACGTTTGCGCTCTGTATTACTTTGTGCTGTTCGTGTTCATCTTCATAATTACAGATTCATGCCTTGCTCACAGGGTCTCAGGAAGGAAACAAGATCACAGTATCTTTACTATAGGAAAATATATTAGTTATCAGATAGGGTATTTGTAATGCCAGATGATATTTGCATGTACTGGATCTGCTAGAGATGAATCAGCAGTTTGTCCTCTAGCAAAAATGAACTAAAAAAGCTTTATAAGAGAGCTAGAGAAGTTTGTATGAGAAATCTCTTCTTTCTTCCATCCACCTGTGTGTTTTTGGCTCAGAAATACTATTTCAGCTAGACAGACCCAAGGATCCCAGAGCACTTTATAAATGCAGCAAGTTTATAGTTATAATCTCAACATGAGACCAGACCTCAGCCTCCTGTCATCGGTTACGGACATGCACAGCTTCATTACCTGTAAGACATCCACTAGCAAATATCTAGTAGAGAGTGAAGTGCAGACCATGCTGGCATGGAGCTCACACTGTGCTAGTTTCAGGACTGTGAGCTGGGACTCCTTATTGCTACTGAGGAAACAGTGTTGGAAATGGAGCTGGAACTCTCATTGGAAGTTTGGCTGCAGAGATGTTTCATGCTGCAAAAGTGCATAGGGCTGATATTGACAGAGGCAGAAGCTGACTCAACCCCTGATGTGTTAGTATTAAGACATATGATGGGGTCACTAAATGCTAAAAACGAGGGATTTTTCAGTTTCTTAGTTTCTTTTTAGTGTATGTGAACTTTTTTTTGATCCTGCCCTCTCACTCCTTGCATGAAACTGCCATCAATTACGTTGACTTCCTGCTATGTAGGCCCTTGGTGTGTTCCTTCTTCGTTACATCGTTATTTTATTCTTTTAATTAGTGGGAAAAAAACACTCAACAAACCAACGCAAACTATTCATCATCAGGCTTCATCCAAGTGAGGATCCACAGCTTGGAGGAGTCCTCCATTGAAAGATTGTGTTGATAATCCAAACCCTGTTTGTGCTTCTCTATCTTTGCTTGTCTCTGCTATGGAGACATCAGCTTTTAATAGAAATTCCTTAGAGGTGTGTGCTATTTTGCAATTTCTTTGCAACTGATTTCCTTAAAAAACAATTCATCACTTGTTAAGGATCTCTCTCCTGTTTCTCCCCCTCCCCATTTCCTTTTTTATCTTTGCCACTTCCCCATGTTTACATTTATGGGACCTGTTTTTTTCCGCATTGCTTAGGGAGATGACTTGTCCACAGAGAGAAAATAAAAATGAGTCTTAATGATTTGAAAAAGTGGATTTACAATCAGATCCTCCTGGGGTCTAATTCTTACAAGACTACTTTTGCAGATGTAGTCGAGGCAGTTAAACTGTTTGTCTCTGTTTCCCCATTTGTAAAGAAAAGGCTATTTTACAATAGCTTCTGTAGACCAAGTGCTGTCACTTAATCTACAAATGAAACCAGAGGGGAAATTTCCATATGTGGTAAATGTGAACAAACCCCTAATTCAGAATGGAAGGAAGAACTTTTGCAAAACAAGTCTAACACTTTCTAGGTACTCATGAAACATACCTGGAAAGATTACTCAGCACAAAACTTTCTCCCTGTCTTCCTCAGGGCCTGCAGCTGGGAACTCAAGAGCTGGAGGAGATGGGAAGCAAGTTTTGCCTTGGTTTGCTCATTCTGCACCTCAAATCCCTGCCCTGCAGCAAGAAGGTAATGGCTCAGGCAGCACTCCTGCTAGATCTGGACGAGGAGATAACAGACCGGGCACAAAGGTTAGTGATAGTAATACTCAAAGGGTTCTCCTGTGGGAATCGAGTTGGTGGGGATATGTTTTGGATTTAAATCTGCACAAATGGACTCCTTAAGGCTGAGATTTGCATCTTGGGAACCGGGCTGTATTGAGAGTAATAGGAAATGAAGATACAATTGACTCCTAAAGAAACTACTGAAATAGTGGTTCCATGCCCTGCAGCCATCAACGTGGTTAAAGAGGTGAAAGAACAGAACCTGATTTCTATTTTCCAGTGAATTTGCATTTCCCCATCAAAACTGATTACTGGAGCGTGAGGGGATGGTACTGCCCCAGGAAAATGCCTCAACAGGAAACATTTTTCTGCTTACTGGAGTGTCAGGTGGTGTTCTGTCCATCTCAGATCCTCCGTGCAGAGGGTCTCATGTAAGGAAGACATTCTCGAAGGAGCTGCAGGATTGGGAACAAATACTGCAGGTTAGAAAAGGACTTTGGTAGGATGATTTAGGAACTGCAGGCCTGATTCTTCAGGGATGCACATAATCGTCCTGCAGACATTGAGAACAAAGATTTGTGACTTTTTGATGCATAAGAAGTCATCATGATCCCACTCGTTATTTATTTGCTTTCTATATTCAATGGAAGGATGTATTTAAGTGAGATTGCCCCATTATAAATATAGGGGGAATTTGACCTGGGTAAGTGTCAGAATATAGGACTCTTCAGCTTGAATCTGTGGTGAGACAGAAATATATATATTGCTTCTAGGCCACCATCACTTGCTGGTGCGATGTGCAAGCTCATATGCTTGTGATAATGTTTTCCTAAGACAAATGGAGAAAGAAAACTTAGCGATGTGATACGATTTGAAGCTCCCCAATGGCTTTGTCATCAAAGAGTTATCTCAGCTTCATCAATGAAAAGCAAGTTTTCCACTTGCAGAAATGCCCCCATAATTTATAGCAGACTTCCAGTCTTCCCCCTGCAGGAATACTTAACCGACATTACCACCACCTGTTCCTCATGCCAAAAACCGTTCTTACAAGCTTGTTTGCAGCTTTTAATGTTTATGAGGAACAACGAAAAGAGAGGGCTGAAATGTAGAGACATTCCTTTGGATTAGCTGTGCTCACTTGTACATGTGAACATATAAATGAAGCGATTAAGGTGTATGCTAAACACCATCCATGTTGTGGACAGCCATCCAGCAAATCACTGCTATGTCATTAGAGAGAACTACTGAAGCCTGGCTGGGCGGATGGTTTTGAGATATAAATCAAACTCACAGTTTTGAACTGGGGCTGGAAGGGCCTTTGCATGACAATAACTTAAGGGGAGAAAAGCATCAAACCCTCACTAGTCTTAGACACTGATAAAAAGCCATCTGCTCGCAGTAACTCAGCGAGCATTTCCCTGATCTTTATAGTCTTCTATTACTTTTCATTTAGTTAGTTTTATATTAATGGGAATTCATTCCATTTTCCCAATATTGTTTGGTAGTTGATCAGTACCCAAATAAAAAGCTGTCTAATTACAAATAATTTTTAAGATGCTAACAAAAGTAAGTTTCCTTATTTGTAAAACTCCCATATGGTTCCAAATGTGTCCATAGTAGCTGAAAGCAAAGCTTTCTACCCCTTCAAGTCTGCCCGGCATTAGTGAGTATCTCCATGGCATCCAGGGATGCAATGTCACTGCTAAAAGGCAATATGACAGTTACTTGTTCATTTTCACTCAACTGGGTATAATTGCACGTTTGTGGAATTTTAGTAGCTTAGGTGCAATGTGTTCCCATTTGTAGACCAGGTAAACAGCTGAACTGTTTAATCCCACCTAGCTATGTTATGTTGAAGGAGCTTGTTGCAGAAGGTCAGGGGAAGGCAGATGCAGGGACCAAAGGGTTTGCTAGCATATTCTTTCTTAAAAATAAATAATTCATGGGAAATGATTGTGCAGTATGTTGACTCTGAGTCAGAAAATTAATACTTTGCTCCTGGGTTTCTGTGAGTCTCGCCAAAAGAATTGCATGATCTGATTTTAGTGGGAATAGGAGCCCTACTGGAACCAATGGAAGGATGCAGAATACAGAGAGCACGCTGATACTGGGCAGGAGGGCAGCTATTTCTACATGAATACACTTCTCTGGAGGAAGCTGAGGGGTACCTACATCAATGGAAATTATACTCTGCTGCTTCCTAGACTAGACCCATCTTCATGGCTTTAAGGAGAGTGAAATGTTTGTAGTTTAAAACTAGCTTTGTCATCTTTGTTGGTTACTGCAAAAATGCACAACATCCTTGAATGCTTTCTGTACTCTCTGCATCTGAAAGCATGAGAAGATGTGAATGAAAATACCCCAGTTTTTGTGTACCTTTGCCAAAGCAGAGTCAGACCTAGGATCCTTCAGGAGTACACAGGAAAAGCCTGGGCTGTTACCTTATGTGATTTTTTTCTTACATGGATTACATAGTGAGCGGTGGTGTCTTTAACCACCTTGCAGGCTATCCCTGTTCTAGAAGCCTGCACTGTCCTGGTCCCAGGAAATATTATGCAAGGTAGATATTTAAGTGGGAAGCAATGGCTCTGACCGTACCTTATGTTTCCTGGGAAAACAATCTAACGGGTGTCCTAAATACGTGCTTCTGAATGCTCATCTCTGTCATACTCTGGCGGCAAATCAGGGCATGGAACAAGGAGTTAATCTAGCACTGGATATAGCTGACTCCCAGATGAAAAGTCTCATTGCAAAGGTACACAGATCAAAAGCTGTGGAGCCAGAGGTCTCTTCTGTTGTGAAATCCCTGCAGTTCATGTCCTGCATTTGTCTCTTTGCCCTTGTGTCTGGTGTGTGTGGCATTGACTTGGCATCTCAGCATCTTTCTCTGACAGCAAGCATTTTCACCTGTCAAGGTTTATAACTGTATGTGTCTCTTAATTTTCCACTTCAGGCTGTCCCTGCTCTGGGTATTTTGCAGCCTTATTCTTTCCCCACTGCTGTGATGGGAATGAAGGAGTAGGCTGGATGCTGCCTGCTTCCCTGGAATAAACTATTTGCTGTGCACTTTATATAGCTCTGTCAGAATCAGTGGTCAGTAAATTGGAGCAAGGTAATAACTGTCAGGGAAGTGATTGGTCAAATGGAGGCATCCTGTGTGAATGGAGGATTTCTAACACAAGATCAGGTCCATTGTGTTCGGTGTGCTCTCTCCAATGATTTGAAGAAAGGTGGAAGAAACCTTTTCACAGACCTAACTAAATACAGTTTGGTTATACAGGCAAGAATTCCTTCCTGTCCCCAGTTTACAGTCTGTCTTTCCCCTAAAGCGTGAACTGTAAATGAAATAATTTACGAACATGAGTGGTGTAATGGTTGGGATAAGTTTGCAGCAGAGACAGAATAGCAAAGTAGCTGAATGTCAGTAAAGGGCGGGGGGAGGGAGGAGCTGAACTTCCATCAGTGGGATTAGTAGAACGGTAGAGTATTTCCCCTTAAACCAGTAAATCCTTGGACATCATGAAGTTGACCTAACAGCTCTGTGTTGCTGGTCCTCAACATGTCCATATGGCAGCTGTCTCACAAACACGGCAAAAGGTGGAGAAAGTGCAAGATGCAGTAAACATGTAGGATAAATTAGAGCTACAGTGTGTGATGGGAAGGAAGAGGGGTTAAATTCATCCGTGTATTAGTCAGTTTCTTAATTAGCATCCTGTTCTCATGGGACACTTCATATTCACGCTCACTTATCCAGGCATTATCACCCTCACATTGCAAAAAACCTACTTAGGGGCTTAGTTGCTTGTGGCTTTGCTTTTCGTAAGTGATATTTAGGTGTTTTTCTGCATCAAACAGCCCTTTTTCCACCAGCATTGACTAGGATTGGTCTTATGGATCCCTCTGCCAAGGTCGAAGTCCGCATATGTGGAGAATTCTCTGGACTTCGCAGCCACCTTCAAAAAACAAAGCAATGTGTCAGGTGCTCCTATGGGCACTTTATTCTGCCCTCTCTCAGACTTGGCCTCATAAGCACGCTATTGCTATGCCCTTGGAAGAATCACTAATTTTGGGTTTCCAGCCTCCCACTGTGCCTTGCAGTCAATGCTGGCGTTCAGAAGCTCTCTGCTGGGAAAATGAAATGCCAGCTTGTACTTCGGACATCATGTTTTTGATAATAGGTTTCATGCCTCATTTGCTGTAAAAGCAATTAGGTTTTAAGTCAATGCTGTCCAGGTAACTTCACATTTGTCATGACCACAAAGAGGATGGGAAGTGACTGTTCACTTAAAGCAGGTTTCAGAGACAGAGAAAGCAAGAACAATCCCTCTCTATAGGTACCCTCCCCTTCTTCCTTGTGGTTTGAACTGGTGGCACAATTCTTGATTTTCTTTTTCTCTGCCCTTTAGGTTGTGCTGGGAAATGTTTTGCATACTCTGCAGCAGTTGTAGCCATTTGTTTGAGAGACACATCTTGTATGTTGAGACAGGCTTTTTTGCGAGGTCATTATGCACTTTCTGCTGACTTAGATATTATTCATCTCCTGTGTTTCTTCATCATTTCTTACCTTTCTTGAGCAGAGCCAAATCTCTCTCCACCCCACGTGGTAAATATGTCTAGCTCTGCTATTAATCAAAAGCAGAAAGCTTAATCACTGCTCTGGTCCTTTGACAAGATGTAATCTTTTCTGCTCGGTGTATGGAATCTAACTCTTCCATACACTGAGCAAAGTTAGATTGGTCAGCATATGGACAGCAAATCCTAGAATTGACAAGAGGGATTTGCAGATCATTTAGAACTGTGCTTGCTCTTCTTTTATACCATATCGATGGGCCATTGTGATCCTGGGTAATATTGAACAGTTGGATATCCCATCTTTTCACCACAATGCACGTTCCCTGATTATGGCTGCGCAAGCAATTCCATTCATTGTTTAAAGTATGTGGCCAAAATGTGATTCTGATCAAACTAAAGTGAATCTGGGGAGATGTAGCAGACAAGAAAGACAGAAGTTCAAACAACAAACTAATGCATATGGAGCAAAGTATTCTTACTTCATTTGGGGCACCTTTAGTACATCTTTGAGTAGCAGAAATGTAGTGTTATACTTGTGTGCAGTGATAGGTTTGGGTCTTCCTGTACTTTTAGGTGAATGTGGATGTCATTCCTTGATGTTGTTTGGGGTTTGATTATATAAACTGGAACAAATTTCAGCTGAAGGGTTTGAATGTAAGACAGCGCTTCACCCTGCAAAATACTCCATCACCTCACAGTTAGGGTGTACCAGCAGTTGTGATATCCAGTCCCCTGAGGCAGACTAAACAGTTGGACTCTGGGGATTCCTCTGACACGTGGATGAAGATGAAAGTGCTCTTTTATCATTTAGTTTTTTTTTTAGCAGGAATTATTTGACCATTTTGATTCAGATTTCTATTTGATTGAAGCTTCATTTTTTTCTTTAAGTAAAGATCTGGTGCATTTTTAACCTTGATCATCTTGGAGACATTAAATACCTTGTGGCAGCTTTCAGAAGAGGTTATTTATTGATTCTATTTTTTAGCTTACTCACAGATTTTATTGCTGGTAAAGGAATTTGAAATTGCAACTGCAATTGAGCATCTCTGAATGTGATATTCCTGTATTTGGATGCTGGGGAGAAAAGTGCTGTGGAAATACATTTACCCAAGTAAGCCAAAACTACCATGTCACTTTGGTGACGCAGAGCATGAGGCAAAGACTTTCTAATGTATTTTGTGTAGCACTTGTAAGAGTGAGGTTTAACATTAACAGAATGTGACAGTTATGAAAGTAGCTGAAGCTGGGCTTTGGCTTTGGAGTGGTCTCATGTTCCTGTAGTCATTTAGGATGAGTTCAGGAAATGCCGTAACTCCTGACTGTCTTATAATGCTCTGCAGTGCTCTTTTACACCAACATTGCAAAAGAATGTTACCTTCTTGCCACTCCGGAGTCTGAACTAAAGAATTGCTGCCTCTGCTATTGAGAGGAAAAACCCCTCAGATTTAGTCTGGTTCTATAACAGGCTTTAGATCTTATTGTCACTATATGCCTTGATAATCATGTGTTCTAAATAAGAATCTGAACCTTCTTCCATCTACCCCTTCATCCTTCTTTTCCTGCACCCTTCAGCATCTCTCCTTTGTTACTGCAAGAATGCAAGCCCAGTGGATTCTTTGGAGGGAGGTTCAGCCAAGCAATGCAGCCTGTAATGAATATATTTGGTATTCAGAAGGCTTTCATGTAGCTGTTCATAGGTGAGCCACTGTAATTCAGCAACTTTTCATTAACACTTTCTGGAGCTGTCCCTATTTTCCTCCTATTGATTTTTATTGTTACAAAATACCTTGGGAGCTGCACAGCTTCTGTTGATTGTTATCAAATACCAGCCTCAGCTATGCCAGGCTGGGTACAATTATTCATGTTTATTTCAGAGGTAATTAATTTATCATTTAATAGCTAATAATAGAAATTTTAATAGCAGCTGAAAGGAAAGAGAAGGAAAGAGCAAATGGAAGAGAAAGAGATCACAGAAGGAACTTCAAACATACACAGAAGCACTGCTTGCTATTGTATCTGTCTGAGGTTATTCAAATTACCGTGCATGTACAGATCTGACTGGACTACAGATAATGAACTTGTATATATCCAGAGAACAAATGGGCTCTGCACTGCCCTTTCTGGGAGGCATATTGCTATAGTACTGTCTGGTATTAGACATTTTGGTATTGATTAGGAGCATCTGTATTTCGGTGCTGCAGTCTTTTTCCCTTAAGATCTAACTTGAAATATGAAAGCCACTGGGGCCCTTCATATGCTGGGATAGAAATATAAAGCTGATTGCTATCAGGGGTTCTAAAGTGATTCCCATTTATGAAGTGTCCCCCAAAAGAATGCATTATGAGGGACATACACTTTCCTCTGAGTTGGTCTTTATATAGACCAGGATAGTGCTGACGCTGGAACAGAATAGATGGGTTTCTAATAAGAGGGTACAAAGGATGACGGGAGGACCATTCTGTTTAGACTATTGGCCATCTTAAATCCAGGCAGAGGTGTGGTAACGAACTGAACATGTCACAGAGCTGAAGAGGCAGGTTCAGGAGACTATATATATCCTTATACAGACTATATGCATACTGCAGCAGTAGCTGAAACACCAGTTGCATTAGATTTGGGGCTCTGGCACAATAACAAGAGGAGACAACTTTGTCAGTGGAACTTTATTGATGTTCTCTGTACTTTGCTTTCAGCTGTTCAATATTATTAAGGGGACATGGATGAACAAGGCATAAATGTGGGAGTTCTTGTGTCTTGGGGCTGATGGGAACCATGTACCAAAGGATAAGACTATTTCAGGGATCTTGGTGATTTACTGTTTCCTTGTGGAACTTTTCCAAATGGTGTTTCCACAGTCCCAAAAGACCTCTGAAAGGCAAGACAGATCTTTTATACCAATACATGCTACAGAATCTTCCTTCAGGCAGGAGCAGCAATGGAATGGGTGAGTGGGATGGTAGTTGGGCGAAATGCACTTCCAACCCTTTAGAAGAAAGCATGTTTTTGTGGAAATTGTATATTATCCGGCTCAAACACTTCACTATGTGGAATTCTCACATTTTGCTTCCAACATAGGGACCCAGATGTCCAAGCGTCACAGAATTCAGAAGCAAACCAAAATGAATGCCAGTGGTCTATGGGACTAAAGAGAGCAAAATGCCTCTCCACCCATCAGTAGTATCAGAGCCTCATAGTCCTGCACAGCAGTGGTGGTAGCAGTAGTTTAGACATTGCCGCTGTCTAAAGAAGATTTCTTGTCATGGTTAAAATATAGGGCTAGAAGGAGCTGAATCCCCTGTAAAACCACCAGCGGGATTCAGGTTTTTCACCAGGTTAGAAGTTTGTACCTGTATAAATTATTCAAGCTATAGTAGATAAGGAGAGCCAAATGGTTTTGATGTAAGGATGTTCCTAGGTACATTTTGTCCCTATCCTTTCTCTGCAAAGGGAATAGAAGAGCAGAGATTTCTGCTTTCGAGACAAATAGCATATTGCAAGTCCTTTTGGTCGGGTGCCCAGCCTGCAAATGGGAGCCTGACCAGCCTTCTCATACTATGGTGACGGTGTAAAACTGCTGTCTAGGAGCACATAAAAAAAATTAGCAAGACAAATGAGAGACTAAATGGTTAAATCATAGAGAAGGCAGAGAAATTAATAATTAAAGCTGTTGAGTTGCAGTAAAAGGAGCACATAGCCTGGAAGGAAAGCGGGTGGGCGAGTAAAGTGTCATGTTTGGAGGTGAAAGTTGGCACTTGAACAGCTTTTTAAAGTACTCCAAAACCACCTCCACTGACATCTCAGCTGTATTGTATATTCTGTCAGAGGCTCCGGCTGTTCAGTGTATTGTGGCTGTGAGTCACACAGACCCTGCCTCTTGCTGCTGTGCTAGATATTGTAAAGAGAGACATGGCAGAGGTATTGTGTGAGATAAATATGCGCAGGTTGTTGTTTCAGGGCCCAGCACACATGTGTACCAATGTGGATGAGTGCTTATGCACAGAGGTACAAATGTGAAAGCCAGTCCCTGTAGCCTCTAGTAATTCATTGTGTTCTCTCAGAAACCATATGGATTTATTAGGATGTATAGGTTAAACATGACGTTGGCAAAAAGAACTTGCGAGAATTAGGGTGGAGCTGAGACTAGAAGGATGTGAGGGGGCAGATCCACATGAAAGCAATATTTAGCCTTCTATTTTTTGTCTGCAGAGCAGAAATGTACTCAGCCTTACAATCCCAGATCCAATCCCCAGGAATGTGGGAAAAGTTCACTTTCAAGTACAAGGTAAAGACCCATCCCTTTTCAGCCCCAGCATGTAGCACTTAGTAATGCAGCTCAGATAAGGGATCTTCTCTGGTACAACTCTAGGACAGAGCACTGCTACTTTCTTATTACTGTCACAGTGCAACATGAGAGGTGTGGGACTGATTCTGGCCTGGAACAGTGCAGATGAACCTGCGATGTGCTGGGAGGACTCAGTGTGAACATGGGGTTAGGGTGTTGGTGGAGGAGTGGGAAAGAATGCTGAGATGCATTGGCATAACTCTGTGGAGTATTATAACTCTGAAAGAATTGGATTGGGATATAATGGCCAAAGCAATGAAAACTCCACCCCTGCTTCTTGTGAGCTTTCCCAAGGAAACGCTATGGCTTCCTTTTGCCCTCATGTCTAGGGGTGGATGCTGAGCGTTCAGGCACATGCCAGGGCAAGGGCTGCTGTGTGAGCAGGAGGGAGTGGCAGACTCAGAGCAGTGTAAAGGGAAAGAATAAAAAGCATTCCCTTTCAATCTTTTTGGGGGTGTGCTCTCTATATCCACCCCTGCTCTATCTCTCATTCCTACTTCCATTTGTTCCTGTTAAAACTTGTGGGTTTTAAATGGAGGAAAATTTAATTTCTGGAAGGTTGGATTTAATTTTTAAAGTCACGGCAGCATGCCTTATGGTTAGACTTTCAAATGTATCTCTAACCATTTAAAAATACATAACCACCAGCTTTATCTATGTCACATTATTCACCATTTAAACTATAATGGTTTCCTTTAAAGTGTTAACAGTTACTTACTACCTTAAATCCCTTTTTCAACATGGATTTGAGGATTTGGACTTGGAAGGCAGAATAAGCAATAGAAGCAGCTGAATGCCAGAAAAAGATTCTGTTATCAGGCCAGCATAATCAGAAATTAAGAATAAGGGGAAGAATAGACAGCATCTGTTCTCTATCTATTTCTCTGACTACTCTGTTCTCTCTAGTCTACCCAAGTTTTTACATTGCACTCTGTACTTCAGAATTGTTTCTGAAGATGACATTTTATAGCATCCTCCAAAAAGCACCAGCATCTCATTAAAAGATAAAAGTCCAATGCAATTCAAAGAGAAAGCAAACACCCATTTCAAATAATAAAAGAGTGTTTCATCTTCCATTGAACTGCAGGGGGCAGCCAAGAATTTGGGTAAAGTATTGCTACCTGGATTTATCTTGTCAGGCTTTGCCTAGTATTAATACTTATTTTTTTGTTCTTGCACAGAACTTGTGTTTTCATCTATGAATAAGTGAATCGTAAAAAGAATCGTAAAAAAGAGAGGATCAGCTGTAGCACATTAATGCAGTCAAGTGTCTTTTCTGACAGTGCTCAGCATTGGAGATTTCAAAAAGGGATGCAAGAAATTGCCATAAGAGGAGAATTACAGAATGCCCCTACCCTCTGGGGGATGCCGTTCTATCTTCTGACAGTGATTTATTTATACCTGGAAACACAAGAATTTGTAGACTTTCCCGATAATTATAATAACAATAATCCTCTCTAATGAAATGTTCCAGTGCTCTTGTTTCCTATATACGTGCCTAATGATTTTTGAATCTTACACTGCTCCTGGCTGCACCCTGCCATCTCATGGGTTGTACAGATTAGCTGTGTGTTTTGCAGAAAGTATTTCCTTTCATCAGCTGGTCTTTCACCTTTTCAAATACACCTTTGTCCTCTGCTGTAAGAGAGAATAATTGGGAATGCCCAAATTGCAAGTTATTTTGTAAACAACTATCACGTCCTTTCTCATGCATCTGGTCGTGAAAGATGCTCAACATTTTTAGTCTTCCTATGCCTCTAACTACTTTTACCACCTGCTTTGGAACCCTGCTTATTTATGTGTTACCTTTGAGATGTAAGAAGAAAAGGATTTAAGATGGTTTTATCAGGGAAACTGTAGCATTTGTTAAAGTATGTTCTGTAATATTTTCAATGTTGTCCATGTGTCTTGCCATTGAGGTTTAGTATTTTCAAGAAGGATGGTAGGTTCCTGGATTACTCAGCTCTATCCTAACCTACTTTGATGAATAGTATTGGAGAAACCGTTTTATCTTTAAGCAATTATCTTAGAAGTTTACTGGCAACAAAAGGGGGTGGTGAAGGAAACCAGATTCTCTCACGTGAAAGTACATGCCTATAAGAAATCATGTCTCTTTTTAGGTCTTTTAGATTCTAGTGTTACGTATCTGGCTTGAAGGCAGAGCTTAGAAGGGACCAAGTAGAAGAGACACAAAAGGATGAGAATGTGATGCTGGCAGTTTCTGTGTGGTACAGAACGGGAAGCAAAAGGTGGAGGGTCCCTGTAAGAGGTGGATATGGAAGGGTAAGGGCAGGCCAAGGCTTAAGCCCTCCCCTGCCGTTCATGGAAGAATTGATTCTCAATACCACAAAGAACCTGATGCCTTAGTTTCAAAAGCTCAGTATTAAAAAAAAAGGGTCAGGTGGAAATATAAATAATAGATTAAGCTGAAAAATTGGTTTAGGCACTTTGACAATGTCTCTGAGGTGTCTTTGCTCCTTCCAGGGAGGAACAGATTGGAGAGACGAGATGCAGAAACATGGCTTTTGTTCATTTTCCTCTCCTGCGTTTTCAAATCATATCCAGACCCTTATTGTGCAAATATACTGTTCAGGATCAAAGACTCATCTCTGAGAAGAGAAAGCCCCTGGAGAGCAAGGCCTGAAGGCTAAACCCACAGTGCTGCTGGTGCTGGCTATATGCAAGTCTGTTTGGGAAGTCTAGTCATGCATGACCCAGCAGCTGGTGATATAACGAAGTCCGGAGCAGTGTACTCTGAGCCCTCGCATAACTTCTGATCTTTGTTATCTTTGCCAGCTCAGGTCCCTCTGGTGGCCGTGGTCCATCAGGAGTTTATCCTCACCAGTGTCAGATGTCTATAAGGCTCTTCTGTAATGCAACATCTATGAATTCCTTAAATTTCTCTAAAATGGGATACTCTGGCATAGGGGCTGGAATTTACCTGAGAAAGGATAATGGATAGGGTCACTGAGGTCTCTGCCCTCTTCAGAGTATCCATCCACTTGCGGAGTGACTCTAGGTAACCAGCTGTTGGGAAAGAAGCCATAGGAAGATGTTTAGTGAAACTTCAGGATTATTTCCCTTGCAGGTATGACAGGAACAGTCACAAAAACAGCATACCTGTTTGCATAGAGATCTCTCCTGCCTTGTGGTGCTTTCCTGCCTTTACTGCATCCCTGGTGGGATGCTGGATTTGCGTGCTAAGAAGGCTGCTGTTAACACAGCTTAAACAGGACACCTCACAAACAGCAGTGCCCTTGATCCATCATTAAAAGCGTCCTTGACACACTGTGGCATCAGAAGGAAAGGTCTGTGATGCTAATTGCTGGCAGCACTATTCTGCCATGGATGTTACACAGAAAGCCCCGGTACATTTTGTTTTAATTTTCAGGAGGAGGCTAGTTCGGGTTTGTTCATCTATTCATTTATTTATAGTTTTATTTATAATTCGTATATTATATTTTTATATACCTTTTTAAGTGTTTCCCTGAAGGGTATCTGAGAGCTGTGAGGGTTGGTCTGTGGTCATGGGAAGGGGACCTTCCCCATCCCTGCAGCTTCATTTGTTTTATTTTCTTTTTATTAGTATTTGAACAGTAAATAATGTTGTCCTTTTATTTATGGGCACTCCATTCTAAGATTTTGTTAAATGCTGAAAAAGTAATTATTATTTTGATAGGCAGAAAAGGAACAGGCCCAATTTCCTTTTAACAAGAGTGTTGAAGGCGGAGACAGAGAAGTCTGTCTATCCTTCAAACAAGATCTTCCCTTCCACACTAGAAAAATATTATGTGTAGTACATCAGGGAGCTTCAGGAGTAGTGAAACCTGGATCCCTGGTGTGCCTCTCTCAAAAGAGATTTATCTTCTTAGTGATTGGGCATGGGCTTTTCTCTGATCTTTTGCCCACTGAGTGAGGTTCCTATGAAGTTTTCAGCCTTGCTGGATTTTCCTCTTGGTTAGATCTGTGGCTGATGTAATCACGCAGTTTTCAACTACTTCACAGACTTTACACCAGCCTACCTCCACCTCCTCTGTAGCTGTGGCACCAGTATGTCTGGACAGTATGTTTGCATCTTGCTCTTCTAGAATTTGCCTGTGATCTCTAATGGTTCAGAAAATAAAGGCACGAAGGCATATGCCCTTGTTTAATCCTGGCTGATGGGTCAAAAGTGGAGATTAATAGGACAGGAAATGTAATTCTACTCTGCAGTCAGTAAAAGAAATTCACTGGGACTAAATTAATCATGAAACAGACACGAAGAAGAGAATAGATTAGCAGGGAATTAACTCATAAATTAGATTCACACCAAAGTTCAGAAGAGGGTTTCCTTCAAGATTACACCAAGTTCAAAGATCAGCAAGGACTGGTCGGGACACACACACACACTATTTTATTCCTGAGATCTGTCAAGTTTTATTTTAGCCCAATATTTGCCTAGTTTTCCTCCGTATAGAGGAAAAAAAGCTGCTGGAAGGAATTCAGCAGCTGGCAAGGTCTAACCACAAAGTGCCCAATGATAGAAGCTATTATCAGCCCATTCACATCGCTAAGCTCCAGCTCCTGGTGTTAACAGAAGTGCAGGAGCCCTCTCTATTATACCACCTTGCTATATTTAGAGCTCGATTGCAAGTCCTCGTGTGAATAGTAGCAGCTTGTTGAAGAGTGTTTTTTTCCAGCATGAGGGTAAGCAGAAACCACATGCAGATTTAAGTAAGGTAAAGTGCTAAAACACTGTCCTCTGTGCTGCGCTTCTCAGGACCCCCAGCCCGCCCTCTTTGTTCCAATTCACAGTGGTAGGGTGGGATGGAGGTAAATTATTGCATGTTTCTAAGGAGATGAGATTTGGCTGCAGACTCCTCGCCATTCTAATGGGATGCTTCTCTACATGATCCGCTCCTAAACTGGGCTGCAGCTTGCACCCGGGGTTAATTTAGGATCCACCCAGCAGAGTTCTTGTTAAAGCAGGATTTATACTGTTTGGCTTGCTCATTGAACTTTGCCACAAGCTTGCTTGCTGTGCAAGTGAAATGTCTCCCTTTATGTTGCCAAGGGCAGGTACTCTGGTGAAGGAAACACAGGAAAACAGAGGAGAACTCCCTGTGCCACTGTCTGTTACTCTGTGCTGTAAAAAGGCCCCATCAACTCCCTTCATCCTTTGGAGTGAGACCTGCTGCTGCCCAGATGCCAAAAGGCCCCTGTTACCCAGCTGGGTGTTCTAACACATGCCATGCTGCTGCGCAGTGGAGCTGCTGATCAGTGTGTTGAGACTGGGTTTTGTAACGCCTTCTTAATGAAGTAACAAACCAGCGCTAAACACTAGTTGAAATGGGAGTGAATCCATGAGAGATAGGCCCCCTGCTTTCTGGCTTACTCTTCCCTGTGTTCTGTGAATGCAATCAAACTGTTTTGGGGAACATCTGAGCTGCCTATTTGCCACTTAGGACTTTCTGGGTAGTGAAGTTTCCACATTGTTTATTTAGAGTTAAGTGTTCTGCTGGGTCTCTTATCATTTTCTGTAAATAACAACTGTCCTCAAAATTCTTCAGGCTGATTACTGAGACTGACAATCTGTGTGTTTTGAGTTGCTGAGCCGTATTAATCCCTAATATACTCTGGTCTGTGTATGGAAAAGCTAATGCATTGAGGTTGTCACAAGAGGTAAAATCTAAAGGACTTATTCTTCTTGGGTACATGAAGTATTTTGGATGTGATGTGAATAAATCTCCAAGCAGCAACAGTGCATGTTTCTGCTGTGCATAAAATGTTAGAGCCTGCCTTTGAATCCAACATGATAGAAATTTTACAGCATCAGAGCTAATTCATTTGCAGAAAAGACAGGGCACACTTTATTTTTACCTGCCTGTAGCTTGTCATGGTAAAGTTTATTTCACTTAATGTTGGAATTGATGGGTGGCAGAGGTACACATGCACACAAAGGAAAACTATGCAAAAGTCCTTTAGGGACACCAAATTGCATTCACCTAAATGGTAACCATCTAAAAGTTAAGAATCTGGCCATGACAGTTATCAAAAGCTTTCTTTGCAGTCATTGAGAGCAATTCATCCAATCTATTTTGTATGTCTTTCATAGGTTCCACTTCGATTTGGTAGCAAGATAACTAACTACGGAAAGCTATCTCACCAGAGGGCAGGGAAAAAAGAGAGAAGAGAAGGCATAGTCTATAGCAGTAGTCTGTTCTCCTTTCTGTTTTAAAGGCTAAGCCTCTTCCTATCAAAGTGTGAAAGCTGGAAATGCATCTTCTCAAACATTATTGAAAGAGACCTACTAGCAGCCCTTGCTAAAATGCAGATGGGAAAATGTAAGGAGATATTGGGGCCATAGATGATACAAAATCCAAGCCAGAGTTTATGGTGTGATAATTCAGTCCTCTGTAATCCACACCAGACTGATGAAATATCAGCTTGTGCCGTGGATGTGACCCCAGGCGGTTGAAAACTTTACTGTGCTTTGGATCAGGGCAGTTAAGAATGCAGAGTACAAATTCAGTCAGCAAAACATGTCTTCTTTGTGTTTTCAATACAGCAAAATGCTTTGCTGCTTCTTTTATTTCCTTCCTTCAGTCACATCAAAGGAATGTTGCAAGTGGCTCCAGAGAAACAAAGCCTGGAATAGAAAAGGGATTTAGAGAGAAAAGATTAGATTAAATTGGTAAGAAAAAGAATTCCCAGTGCCATGTTCCCAGGTCAGGCTTCTGAAGGGGAGCCCTCTGCTCCTGATCCGTTATGATTCACTTGTCAGCTCTGCCCAGAGCAGCTTCTCTTCTTCATCTATACTCCTATAAACTAATACCCAGTGATAACAGCCCTGCCAAGCCTGGTTGCTGCTGATGCATTGTGCACAGCTTTCATTAATCTGTTTGTGTCTAACAGCTCATCGATGAAAACTCATTCTAATTCCCTTCTTTCTCATCTTCTATGGGCTTTCTGTGAGGAGGAGTGAGTTTGCAAGAAAGGAGTGACCTGTAATACTCCCTAGGTTTAGCTGTGGCATAGAATCATAGAATGGTTTGGGTTGGAAGGACCTTAAAGCTTGAGCTGAGCCCTGTCTTGCTACAGGAAGTCCTTTCAGGTAATTTTTTGCCCTATCCAGCCTAGACGTATAGAACTGACTATTTGCTTTCCAGTGTGTCCTCTGGACCTTTTCCAGTTGGGCCAAGTCCTCCTTGCATTGCTTTGGCCAAACTGGGAACAGAACACTAGTGGAGATCTTAATAATGCTGGATCAAGAGAGATGAAATTAATTTATCTATTTTGCCAGCTTACATTCTTCATACCCACCCAGTATTGCATTTGCATTTTAATCATCAATAATGCAAATTGGTTTTATTTCCAGTAGAAATGTTACCTTGTCATAGCTCCTCATACATGTGTTTGTAATATTGATTATTCCTGTCTAATTGTAGTAACTTGTACTTGACCCTATTGAATTGCAACTGTTTTCTTCAGACTACACCTCCAGTTTGTCAAAGTGATTTTGAATTTTAATACAATCTTTGTCTTACTTTGGTTTCATCTGCAAATTGAATTAGCATACTTCCTATTTCATCTAAATCTTTAATGAAAATACTGAATTGTACCAAATCTGTGTCTCAGTCCTCCAGAAGCTCATTTAACACACCTAACCAACCGTTTTGGCAGTGAAGTGCTGCGAGCTGCTTTCTGAGTGCAATTTTCTAAACAGTTCATATATATTTACTCTCCTGTAGTTCGTCTAGACCATGCTGTTTATTTGCTCTGAGAATACGAAATCGTTTTGAAGAGCTTTACTAGATGACTTCTTGTCCTGTGGGTATTCCCCTGGTACCTTCTCATAGAAGCAAATTAGAGTGGATCATCATAATTTGTTCTTGGCAAAGTTGTGTTGACCGATACCCATTTCTTTCCTTCTAGGTACTTCCAAATTGTTTCTTTGTTCTGAGGAACTGGAGTTGACAGGTCTATCGTTTGCTTTCTTCTCTTTTTTCTCTTCAAAAGATGGCCACTACATTGTGTCAGTTATCTAGTTCATCACCAACCCTTCCTAAGTTCTACAAAAATAATCGTTAACAGCTTTGAGATTGATTGAGTCAGTTCCATAGAGCTGCAAAAGGAATATAGCAGATTCAGCTCATTAGGAAAGATCTAAGCCATGTAACTTCTCTAACCTATTCCTTTTCTATTCTAGGCCTCCTTTACTCCTTTGTTAGTTCTTAACAATGCTAATTCATCACAGATGATCTTTGTATGAAAATTGATGCAAAATTACTCTTCACAGCCTTATTGTCAATAGATTTCCCTTCTCTGGAAAGTGGACTAACAATTTATGCTGCCTTTTACTACTAATAAACTTAAAGAATGATATCCTTTTCTGTGTGATAGTTTTGCGAGTCTCATCTCACTTTGTGTCTTTATTTTTCAGGCTTTATTCCTAGCTGTTCTTTCTGTACTTTTGCACTCATTAGTATTAATCTATTTTAATCCTCTTTTCAACATCCTTTGTACTTTCGCCATACATTTGAAGTCAATTAAGACCTCGTGGTATGACCAAGCTGTTCTCTTAACACTTGCCTATCTTTATTAATAATAACATAGTTCATGTTTGTTATTTTTCTTGGGAATATACAGTTCTTGAATCTCTTCTAGAAAGAAAATTCTCAAAGATCCCCATCCACCCATCTTCACTGAGTCCTCTGATATGGAAGATTTACACAAAATCTTGTCCACTTGATCTTATTCTTTCACTAAGCTTTGGTGAAGCTCTTTCATGGAAGCACCTTTTGTGTTTCTGGAATATATGTTGTCTTTCTCTTCTGATACTGCTTGCAGGGAAAACATGAGTTTGTGCTTTAGTGCTAGAGAACTGCATGTCTTGTGCTGGGTTGACAAGGTCTTTAAAAGTGAGAAAATCTGTAGATATCATGGTTCATTGCCTCTGAAGGAAACCTAGTTCCTGTTCAGAGTCAGCTTTGCCTGGAAATCATACTTGCAGTCAGACGGTAACAAGATGAATAAAACCATATTATTCTGTTAAAGTGTAACTGAAACAGATTTCATCACATGCTTGTTGCTACAAATCAACAAGCAAAACCTTTGTTCATTTTATCTAGAGACTTTGCTTTTCTCTCTCATTCTTCAAGTTCTGATTCCCAAAATCTCTTCATTCTTTGAAGGTATCGATGGGAGGTTTTGGTCAATTGAAGGTCTTAAAAGTAGATTGGAGGTAGATTCCTGTGTATTGACACTCCTTTAGCCAGGCTGATGCTTTATAATAACCCAGAATTGGCCTACTTAATCATCTGATTATACCAGTGGGATGCCTGATGACTGTAAACCCGTGAAGATTTGCTTTCAGATCTCTTGCTGGGTACCCTTGGTTTACCTTGTAGAGTCTGGGGGAATCCAGTAAGTTCAACAGCCTTGATTCTGGTCAGTATCAGCAAATAACTTTTTTTTCCCCTTCTGACTGAAGAGTAGGTCATTCCTTGCTGGAGTGAGGGTTGTCAGCCTCCCTGCTGAGCTTTTGATGACAATATCCCATTAGTTCCATGATGTAAACATTTAAAGTTTTTGTCATACGATTTTCTTGGTGTTCTGCACTACACAGAGCCT
The DNA here is from genome assembly GCF_000696875.1 of Nestor notabilis. Lineage (NCBI taxonomy): Eukaryota > Metazoa > Chordata > Aves > Psittaciformes > Psittacidae > Nestor > Nestor notabilis. The sequence goes on along the minus strand of NW_009943161.1, from coordinate 484,515 downwards.
TAACAGGACACTTTCAAATGAAAGCAACTTTATTGGCAGGCCCTCATGACTGATCTCACTGGTGATGTGGGGTACCAGTATTATCACAGTGCTCATTTACTTACTGTCCTTAATCACGCAAGCACTGTCAGCAAGTACTTCAAAGGAAGTACATGAATGCCTTAACATACAAGTCTTTAATTCACTTGCTTCTTAGAAAGCTGTACACCTTCATATTCACCTGCTATTCATGAATTATCCTCTTGCCTGCCCCCAAAGACCATTAGCCGACTTCTTTCCTATTCAATAATTGGTTTCTCCTCAGCAGGCTGCTTTGTCCTAGGAACTGTACATAAATGTAATGCTGAAGACATTTCTGGTGAAAATGGGTCTCAAGTGTAGAGCATGGAGTGTTTGGTCCTCCTCTGAACACAGAGAACAGCCATAGCGAGATTTTACAACAGTGATGATTCAGGGATTATCCCATATTCACAAAGCTTATTTGCTCTCTCTGGCAAAGGCTTCCTACACTCCTTCTAAGAGTTCTCTGTTTTATAACAAACTTTAGTCAAGAAGCTTAAACTTTTACAATTTCTTTTGCAAAGACTATAGGCATACTGGGATAGAGCAGACAGCATCTCTGTGTACATATGGAGGTGGGTGTATTTAGGTGTAGGAGCGTGCATGCCTCAGTGTTTTGGAGTATATTATCAATTTTCCCTGGTGTTTATTATCTGAAGATTGAAATCTGTAGGTGCACTCTGTTGGGGCTCTGTGTCCTCTAATTACAGCAACTTCTAGCTCATACTGATTTAGGGCTTGCTGAAAAGCACGTATCCCATAGGATAGAAAGCGTGATGTATAATTTTATATGGCAGGACAGTCACCAATGAAAAATGAAGATCAACCTTATCTGAGTTGGCGAAAGTATAAAGGAAGACAAAAGGAAGGTATGAGCTTAAATAAACAAACACAAGGGAGAAACTGAAAGGAAAAGGAAATAAGGTAGTATATGGTGGTCATACCTGCATTCACTTTACTCTGGAGCCATTTGGTCTTTTGGACCAGGTCTGTTTGTAAGAGGGCTTAAAAGAAAAACATCAGTGGCTGTCTTTAGTTAAAGTGGCTGTATCTAAAACCATATGCTAATTTCTGATATAAACCCCAAAGTTTTTGGCTGCTTCCCTTCCAGAATAAAAGGACCAGTGTATTTTATCCATTCCATGTGGGGTGATGTTAATTTAGGTGGGGTTTTGTGACCCAGGAACTTGTCCCTTTCAGTCATGTTTACCACTCGATCAGTGTAACTGTACCTTACCTGCATTGATATCACCATGATTTCTAAATGCCATTGTCCACCTTGAAGAGATTAAAACTGTTCTGTGAATACTGACTTTGGGGATGGACATGAGGTGAAAGGGGCTGATCCAGAACCCACTAAATATAATATGAGTCTTTCTACTGAAGTCACCTAGCTTTGAATCAGACCCCCCCCAGTATGGGAGGGAATAGTCTTGAGCCAGGATATTTCAATACTTTCATTTTTTTTTCATTTCATTTGTATCTAATCATGGTTTGTATATTTTTTTTTTTTTGAGCAAAAGGCGCTCTGAGGTCCTGCCTGCAATCTGGAGAATAATAATTACTTCTGAGATGCAGCCTTTTAGCTGAATGTTAGAGGGAGAAGGTAACAGGGTTAAAAAGACAAATAATTTTCCTGGGATCTTATTATTTATAAGAATATATTCTATATTCCTTCAGGGAAATAGTAGACACACTTTTAAGTTCAATGATTTAAAGCAGAGAATAACCTTATGAAAGAAAGAGAAGAGAGAAGAATGGAAAAAGAAAAGAACAAGATTTTTTATGTATGGATTTCTTCTGTTGTTTTTGTTGTTTGTTTTTTTTTTTTAACCCCATTGCTCGTCCTCTGTTCACAATAAATTTCTTAAGCTCTGATCATTCACTAAGGAATAGGGTTACATACGAAGTATAATACAAATTTGGAAGTACTCTTCAACTACAAGGTCCTACTCCAGGAAGAGATTTTGTTTCATTTCACAGCTGATGAATGAGATCCTCCAATCTGCATATACTCCAAACTAATTTTGAGGCTGAACTTTATGTAAATCACAGAGAGCTGGGGACTGAGAGCAGGGATAGGAGTGGACTGCAGCTGGGAGGTGAGGCAGGACTGGAAATAACAGGAGATAGCACAGCTGAAGACTGAGTGCATTAGCAGAGTTATTTGACAGCCGTAGACCAGAATTACAGTACATACTCCAGCTCTGCACTGGCACATGCTGATTATGTTTAGGCATCATCCTGTCCCTGAAAGCGTAAACAGGGACTCTGATTCATGCTGAACCCTATGCTATTGTTAGGGCTGTGTTCGTAGTGAGGGAACAAATTAAAAATCCAATAGTACTGAGAAACAAGGGCTTGATTGCTGTATTGAATTACTGTGTATGTGACAACTTGCCTTCTTCCCCCAGCACGTGTATTTTTGGAGGATCTGTGTAAGATCCGTTTATCTAAAAAACTCTGAAGCAACAGTTTTTGGAAAACCCTGGAGAATGTGACTTGGAAGTTCCTGGTGCATTTGTTCCTGTTTTCTCTTGCTTTCTTTATCCCGTGTCAACAGCTTCCTATTTCTAATGGTTTCTTCTTTTATGGATTTTCCTTTTCCTCTCTTTTGGCCACATTAGATAAAAGCCAAGGCTTTTGTAATTAAAAATCTGCATTTGTAATACATACCAAAGAGGAGATTAGTTTTAAAATGAAAATGGAATATAGTACCTGCCTTCCTCAGATAAGCCTGAGACAAAGCCAGAACAGTGCTGATCTCTGCGGAGTCCTGGTTATTGCATTGACTTCTGCTTCCCTTTTGCCTCTGCTTTACAATATAGTCATAGTTCAGAAAAGTGGCAGCAAAGATTACCTTGTGGGGTGTCATATTCAATCTCTGTCAATGACACCCAAATCCAATTTGCTCAGTTTACAAATCAAAGATCATTTTTTTCCCCTTCCTGTACCTCTGGCACCAGGAGTACTACCTCAGATCTTTCAGTCAAACTGGCTGCTTTCTTAGCTTCTAGATCAAGCGAACAGGGAAACAAAAACCTCTAAGCAGAATTTTCTGTTCTTGTGAAGTAACTGATTTACTTGTATAGGAGTGTCATGGCAGCTCCAAGAGATTTGTGGCGTTAATTAGCTCTTTCTGTCTTCTGTACAACATGATACAAAGGAAACAATATATGCCTTTGAGCTTTTAGTGTAAAGAACTACAACCAAAGACTGTATTTCCACTATTTCAATGCTGTTAATGTCATCAGGCCTAGTATTTATCTGCCCAGTGGCCAGGGCTTTGCGTCACGACTATGAAGAGAAAAAACATTTGCAATAAATGCGGGTTTGAATTTTTGTGTTTGGTTTGATCATGTTTACATTCCTTCTGTCTTGCTTGCTGCCAGCATCCTGTCTAGGGGTGGTCTGGGACAGAGGGAGATGGAAGAACAGATTATAAAGCGGTCATGGGAAGGACACACAGAGCTTTCGATTGTGTCCGTTGTTGATTTAGAAAACTGAGCTTTTCCAGCAACGAAACAGAAACGTCCTCCATGACTCAAGTGCATATGGCAAAACACTGAAGAAAAATCATAGCCTTACATCCAGATTTTCACAAAGAGAAAAGAGGCAAAGGTTGCAGAATAAACTATTACTATTGTAATTTTTGTGGTTATGGAAAGAATAATTTCCAGAGGAATGGTTTAAGTGTAGGATGGTGATGGTGAGTGGCACTTGATAACAGCCTGTGGCCAATATCCTGAGAAGTGGTATATTAACGCATTGTCCCCATTTCTGAGTCACAAATGAAACTATGACATGCTTCCTTTCCTGACGTTCTGAGTGCTATTAATTCAGAAAGCGCTATTTAGTGACCTAAAGTTACTTTCTCTATCTTAACCTGTCAGAAAGTTTTGTTTCAGCTTTATAGAAGTATGTCCATGCCCTAACTCTGATAGAATTTGGGGGGAAAAAAAATTATGAATCACAGCCCATTTTGGGATTTTGGCACAATTCAGATTCTTGAATAACAATGATCCAAAGGAAATCAGCTGAAATTGATTGATTTCCTAATTTAGCTATATCACCTTTTAGTCCAATAGAGTGTTTGCACATGTAATGGCACTAAAATAACTTGGCAGATCTCAGCCAACAGAATCAGTTGTGTGTTCGTAACTGGACTCAGCATCTTTTTTGGTGAATGCCAAGGAGGGACGTCCTCTCAGATGCAGATGGGCAGGGATGAAAAAAGATTGGGAATGTTTCCAGCCTGATCTTCAAAGGTGAAAGATTAGTGCAATTGAGAAAAGCGGACTAGTAAGAAGGGGTCTTCCCCTACACCCATCTGCCACCATATTTGTTAACGTCTCTTAGAAAATAACTAGATAAAGAAACATTAAAAATGTGTATTTTTCTAGAAAAAGATTGTATGAAGGGAAATGATTTGTGAAAGATACTCTGAACATGAAGTGACAAGCACTTGACATCCTCTTGGAGTCAGTCATCCTAGAGCTTGCTTGCTCCCACCACACAGAAATTCCCTAAAGAATCATCAAAGTAAAGCAAAAAGCCTTTTTTCTTCTTACTGCCATTCTTTCCCAGTCAAGGTGGAGGGGAAAGGGATTTGGTGCCCTGTGATAACAAAACTGAAAACAGAAAGCAAAGACATAGAAACTGCCTGCCTTCCTCCTGCACAGCATTGCCCTACTCTGACAAGTACTTCTCTAGCTTTGCATTTTGCTCACAGTCCGAGCATATTGATGCTGAACTTTCTGTGAAATGAGGCTATGGTACTTTGGCTTCTAATTAAATTAAAGCTGCAAGGCAAAACACCTTCCTCTTAGGAGAAGCTTTTTAGGACAAGCAAAAAACATCACAGGGGTGGAGAGAAGAGAGAAACAGGCAGTCAGAGAAGGGTGCCTGCAGAAAAGTAGGGGTGAAGTCCTTCCCTTCCAGGAGTATGTTCTGCTTCCTGCAGTGTGTCTGTAAGTCCTGATTCTTCCAGGCTGCCAAGTGAGAAATGACAACTATTCATTTTCAGGGACATATCAAAATCTGATGAATCTTGTATTTTATCACCTTTGAGGGCAATCTTCCAGTCATGATGCTGCTGTATTTACTCACGATGGCTGAATCCAGAGAGCAGAAAACAGTGCAGCATTCATCCACAGATTGAACCAAACTCAGTTCAGTGCCTGGGAATCTCATTTTATGGATGCAGTTGAGTTTTATTACTTCAGAGTCAAAGATAATGATTTGGCAAAATATTTAAGTAGAATATTGTCCTTTGTGCAATTAGAATTTGCTCCTGTTTATATTCCACTCTATATGGATTTGTCTAAATTTCAGGACCTTGGCAATGTACCAGTTCAGTGTTTGCATGTACTACTTCCTTTTGTTTCCACAAATCAGTAAGTAGGGGCTGGAAAAAAGTTATGTCCCTGAAGAGTGACCGCTCTGGGAAGCTGATGGTCTATAGGTAATACACCTATGCAGTCTCCTTACAGCTTATGTTGGCAAGAGCTACGGGAGAGTCTCAATACGCTGAAATTATTTTTAGTTTTGCTTTTGGGATAGCTGCTTTATTATGCATGGCAAAGATATGAATGAATATGGAATGTCAACCTTCCAAATGCCAGGAAACTCTTTTGTCACATGGCCTGTAAAAATGAATGATTTGGCTAACAAATGTGACTTATACAAGATTTAAGGAAAGAGAAAATAAACACTGAAAAACTCCAACCCAAGTGTTTTTATTTCTACTTGAAAGTGTCAGGCTATAAATCCTGCTTCTTTGGCCCTTCAGCGACAAGAAACAAACACAGCTAACTGTAGGGCAAAGTTGAGACATTCCTTTTTGCAGTAACATTGAGCTCCAGATTAGGGCCATGAAAGTTCTCACTGGTTTATTACCACAGGTCTTGTGCATAAGAAAGACTGATGGAAAAATTCCACTTGTCAGAGGAAGAAAGTTGACACACTTGTGACTTGTAGTGCAGTTGCATTGGAGTGGGAGTAGGGATGGTGGAAATAGTCTTGACAAAGAAGGAGTATCAGGCAAAGTGCAGGTGACAGTGTAATTTATCACATGGCTGTGAAATGTATTAGCTGCCTATCACCCTCAGTTATGTAAAACAAAGAGAGAGAGAATTGATTAAACTACGACCTCTTCCATCTACTGGCTGTCATTTTAGTTGTTGTGACAGAGGCTAGTGTCTAGTCATTAAATGTACAGACTTCTCAGTTTCAGATTTGAGCACTAGATTAGTAGTTCATGTGGTGTGTTTCTTTCTCCTTGCTCGGCTCAGTGTGTATGGTGGAAGCTTCTCTGTGTGTACATCACCACTCTGGAGTTAGCTGTCCACCCATCCCGAGCCATGGTGGACCCCTGTACAACGGCTCATTCTTCTTTCTCTTTTGGCCCAGAGCCTTGTACTCTTGTATTTGACTCTGGATTTGAACCGCTTGACGACAGATCCCATAGGGAGGAGGGATGTGTTGGTTGCTTCTAACTTTCGAGTCCTACGGGGACATAGGAAACTATCTTCATAAGTTTAGTTATACAGAGAATTATGGTTGCCTCTATGACTAAAGTTCTTCAAGTAGCAGATAATTTAGCACCACACTTAAGGGGAGGTATTACAGGTTTCTGTTATAGTCTGTTACCAACTGGTTAGTCCAGATAAAGCTTTAAAAGAAGCCCTTTTCCATTTAAGCTTTGATACTTCCACCTTGTATTTGCTCCTTAGGGAGATGGATAGCTGTAAAGGCAAACCAGAACTTTAAAAAGGTAGCTGCTGATTATGAAAATTAATTAGTGAAGGTGCACAGGCTCTTTAATCAATACAGGTAGCTACCTGACCTGAGTCAGTAACTGAGATGCAGATGGGCTCTGTATAGAGTAAGTGTTGCAATATCAGTGTATTGCTTCCGTGGCAGGGATTTATGAGAGACAGTATAAACCTTTATAGTGCTAGGGTCCACCAGACCTTTGAGAATCATTCTAGCATTTCACTAGTCCAAGTGTATTCCGAATGAATACAAAAGGGTTGCCCTTTAGGGAGTCTACATACATCTTTAATCATTCCCATGCCAAGTTATCTGAGCATTTAATACAGAAGGGAAAGTTGTCCGTGGATTGTTAATATGTATTTTCTCAGAATCCCTGGATTAGCAGAAGATGATAGAATGGTTATCCGGGAAGACAGGCTCAGTGAGCAAGGCTTCTTCAGGTTTAGGAATGTATGTAATGAGTGATCATCAGATAGTACCAGAACTGTTTTCCTTAGAAGTTCATCTTGTGATTCTGTGGTAAGTAACCTGATGTGAAAACACCTCTCCTGAACAGTTGCTCTTAGCTGGGAAAGGATGACTACCCACGGTCTGGCAGAAGGCCTGTGTTGAATCTCAGGTAATCTGATCCCACTGTATATAAACCTAATCTCTCTGGTTTTAGGACATTCCTAGTGTTGGCTTTGCTGGGACAAGTTCTGAGAAGTAGTGTCAACATGATCTTTCCCTGGGTTGTGCTCTCAAGTCCTCTTCTGAAACGTTAAGCAGGAGGAGCATGTTCATTTGCCACTGGATGGTCTCAAAGATCAAAACTTCTGCAACTAGACCAGGGCTATCTGCAGATTCATTTTGACCTGGCTTTCATTTATGGAGTCAGGGAGAGGAGTGAGGAGTAAGTCTGGTGAAATATAAGTAAAACACCAGCAGGGAGAGGAATGGATCCAGCAGGCTCCCAGTGCAAAGAAAAGCAGCATCAAGCTGCTCATATTTGTGCCAGCTCAGTAGCCGTGTAGGACCTTTCTGGTAGCTAAGCAACAGGGGCCATAAAGACATCCTGGCCACATGAGCTATTTCTTTAGACTTTTTTCCTTATGGGAAAGCTGTAGGAGTGGGCAGCCAGGTAAGAGAGAAGCCAGCAGTGGATTTCTTCCTGTATTTCAAAGCAGCCAAAGCAGGGACTAGGATCTAGCCATGTGAATGTGAGTTACAAAGGAAGAAAAGTTTTGTGAATTCAGATGAGTCCTGGGAACTTTACAAAAGCCCAGTATGAAACTGGAAAGTTCACAGACCCTTTGTGTCTCTGGGATTTCCCAGTCACTATCTAATAAGTACAAATCTCCCTATGTTGATTACAGAATTCTGCCTGCTTTAGTTGCTTGGCTCTATTAGTCACCAAATAAAATTTTGTATAAGTAATAGTGAAGCACTTTCAGGTAGTTTTGTTCAACAAATAATAAAGAGCAGCCTGAAAATCAACTTACCTATCCATTTATTCTGTGGATAAATGCCGGAGAAAGTCATAATAGCAATAACCAAGATTTATTTAGCTCCTTTCATTCGAAAGAATCCCAGAGGGCTTTTCTCACAGCATACAAAGAGATTGCTCACTCCCTACTGAAATGCAACACTTCTGGGGTGGAACACATCAACTGCTCTACTCCATCATGAACTACATCAAATTTGTTAACAGGTGGAGAAAGAAATAATGGTAGTATTTTATGTAGACAGGATGTAATCTTAACTGGAATTTGGTCAGAATATTGGATTTTAAAAGTTTTATGCTTGCAAGAAAGAACGGGGTTATCAAGACCTTGATTTTATGCCTTATCCAAAAGAACAGCTACATATTGGGCAGCAGTTCAGTACAGACTAACAAACAAGACCATCCTGTATTAATTACTAGTTCTTTACAGCATCTGGGTTTTCCTTAGAGGCTTTTCTGTCATCTAGGTTCAGACTTGCCTGGTTTATGAGAAAATAATGAGATCATACTCTTAAGGAGTTGCGAGTACTGGTTTACTACTCTTAATCAAAACTGGATTTTATTTGCCTATATTCACTTGCCAGAAACTGTATTAGGTTTATGGTGCTCAGAGGATCTCTTTGAGGGTTTGAAAAGAGATACTGTATGTTATTATTTGACATGAACACAACACAGATGATTACAACACATCTGCTGCTCCATGACCACAGTATTATGTTAGTGCAGGTGAGATCATAAGAAGTAACCTGCTGTATAGTGAAAGGGGGAGAGAATATCTTGTGTGTACCACCAAGTGATAATCATATGCGCGTTTGCAGAACACAGGAGAGTGTTTCCGTACAGAACATTGCTCTTATGTCAAAGATCTCCATGTCTGTATGTTCCCTGCCTTAGTGGTTTTCATTGCTTTCTCTGGCTGCTAAGCAAAATAATATTAAGAAAAATACCATTTTCTAAAATACATTCTAATATTTATATATATGCATGTGTCTATGAATTATCAGAGGCAAAGCTTTCTCTCTGAGCACTAGAAAAACTCAGAGCTGATACATAGTGGAAGCTGATAGAAAAGGTTCCTTTCTAAGTGACCTTCCTATCTAATGAACAGTCGAGGGTCACAACCACAGAACAGACAAATCAGGTGACAGTTCAAGAAAACGAAGCAGTAAATTATAGTAGAACACAAGAACATCAATCATTCTGCTTTGGCTTTAATATCTCAACCTGGAGGTCCAGGGTAGATAGAGACAAAAAAACCTAAGTGCCAGATCTAAAAGCAGTAAGGCCAACCCTTGGGCTGTCTGTCTGATGGTGAATAGAAAACTGTGAGCATCAGGTTGTCCTCATCATTCCAGTGGACTCCTTGTTTGTTAATGCATTGTTCTCAGGATCTCTCTTTCCTGCCATATTTTAGCAGACATATTCTATCTTCATAAATGAAGCAGTGATTTGGAGTTCTGTATGTTCCTGTAAATTAACGGAAGGGCTGGTGAACCTACGGGTTGAACAAATATTAATGAAAGTAGAGGCTGAAGACACCACAGGCTAAATTCCTGGTATGCAAGAGTTAAATCAGGGCAGCACCACTTACTTTATCTTCACACAAGATTCTTATTAACCAGCTTCAGAAATCAGAATACAACCAGTTCTTCTGCTGAACACTAGCTCTACCTTACCTAGCCAGCAGGGCTACTGGTGACTGTCATCAGTATTGCTGATTGCTTGGTTTGCTTAAAAAAATCTTAGTGACAATCTCTTTGTCTTCCCTGATAACATTTGAATGCGTTAGCCAGTTGCAAGCAAATGTAGAAGAGGGAGTAAAAATCTTATTAAGAGAATAAAAGTATATTGAAATAAGGTGTTAAATAGGGAGACTCCTGGTCACATCAGGGTAGGCAGGACTTGGCTGGTAAGTGTTCTGGCCAGTCGGCATATGCTATTCACCCTACACATCACTGTGGGCTTGCTCTGGTGCTTTAGGGTTCCTGCAGGACTTTGCTGGGGAACTGGGGCTGCTGCAGAGCCGGGAAATGGCTTAGCTGAATCAATAGGAATGTGGGCTTTACTAGTTCTTCTGCTTCTAGAACTTTTTTAATCTTATCCTTTTAGAAAATGCCACTAAAACCACTCAACAACAATCATTTATGAAACTAATGGGCTGATGGTTCTAACTCTGAGCTCTCCCCCACATCCAATGGCTGGGAGCCAGCAACTCGTGCATTTTTCATAAAGTGCCTAAAGTACTGCCTCTTACATCTTTGTGCTTTGGTTTTGCTGTCTGTGGAAATGGGAATAATAAATCCTGGCCTCCACATGAGGTCTTTTAAGACTTCTCTCCAAAGAGATTAACAGCAGAGTGCACTGTTGGTGTCTGCTTAGCTCCAGCCACACCTGACTTTGCTCCATGCTGTAACTATTTGGTCCAAAACTTTCCCAGGAACTAAGTGATTAAGGATTGGTGCACTAAGATAAAGGAGGAATAAAGAGAGAAGATCTGATAAGCACAGGTAATGCTTATAAGAGAAAGGACACCTTAGAAAGTATTTACTTAAAGCCTGTTGTACTGGGGTTTGAGATGATTGGTATTAGTCATCTCCATCATGGGAAATTTCTGGTTTGCAGGTTAGCCCTATAGTTTTTAATGATTACTGCCAACCCAGTGCAGCATCCAGGTCTGAGGAAGCAATGCAGCCAGGTAGCTGAAATGCATCCTAAAAAGATGGTAGGTGTAAGTACAGACTAGCTCCGACGTGTCATTTGTCAGCTGCGTAGGCCCCATTGAGCTATATCTAAAGAATCAAGTCAAAATATTTCTCACCATAATGGAGTAGCTATAGATGATGCCATAAATATCTAAGCAAACATGGGAATCACTACCGCTCAGCTGTACCTTGCATATGGGATATGACATATTGCTGTTCAGGAAAACTTAATTGAAACCATTTTCCATGAGAAAATACAGCTTTAGTAAAATGGATCTTTTTTGGAAAATCAAAGAAGTTTCCAAGAATCTGCCTAGAACAGATAGTTTCTTGACACAAATCCTTTTCAGATTTCCTTCTTTTTAAGTTAGCTTTCTATTTAATTTCCTTTTATTTTATTTTTCCTCCATTTTTCACACTATTTCAGTATTAGTAATGCAGAATGTTGTTTGCTAGTAAATATCTATTTCAGAGGAAAAAAAAATCACAGTAGTTGCATGTTCTAATTTGGTGAAATTATAGAAATTTGGAGATTTGACTGGGTCTCTTTAACATTCACACAATTATACCTGCCAAACAAAAGCTTTCTTGCCTTACTTTGCCCATGAAATTTTGCTGGTGCAAATCCTTCCCCTGTCATGTGGCGTGTCACTTGTAAATAATCTGAATTGTGGGTTTGTGCCCTTCTGTGTCAGAACTGTTTCACCTGTCTTGTACAGAGTGTAAATCCAAGAATTGCATTTTCTGGGTAACTGTGTAAAAGGCATAGAAGAGAATACAAAACTTTTATTTATGGCATTGCCCAAAGACTGAACTGTCAACAGGGAAATAATACTTCTTCCTTATAAACACTATTATGCTGTAAGTGAAGTCAACAAGAGTTCTGCTGTTGGTCTCAGTGGGAGCAGGACTGGATCCAGGAAAGTATATCATACATTTCTTCATTTTACCTTTGCACACACAGCCTTTTGTTACAGAGCTGAGAAGGCTTTTGATTGACTTACACTAATGTATGTCATTTGCGGTGACTTAAATAGCTGCTTTTATTATTATTATGATAGGGCTTGCAGACCCCAATTAATACTTGGGGACATCTTAGTTTGACATTGTAAAAATATAAAGAGAAACAGAGCTCTCTGAATTCATGATTCCCTGAAGCTGTGTGCATACTGTGCATGAAGCACAAGTCTTTTGTAGAACAGTTTTGCACCTTATATTTCAATGCATAATTATTAATGCAATTAGTATCTTCATGCAAAACAGTTTCTTTGTTGCCTTCCTCATAGAACTTTTCAATTTCCCTTCAATGCCAAGATGACCTTTTGGTCAACGTGAATATTTGAACTCTAGGGAAATCTGACTGCTCCCTTTCTGTTGTTTAAATCATTCTCTCCCTTCCACACATACACCATCTTTTCTCTCTTGGATTTCATTCTGCTGGAGCATATTCTCAGTGCACAAGGCAGGGAGAATGAGAGGGACAAACACCTTTGCAAGTTGAGATTTATCATTCTGAAATGATGGCAGGGGAAATTGCATCATCCGCATATCTGTCTGGGGAGGAGGAAGCAGACTGGGAAATATTTCTGCAGAATGATGGACTCTGGTGTCAGTGTCTGTTCCAAGGGAAAAAAAAATGTGTGCGCAAAGAGTTGGAATTAAAAAAGTATATGTGGGTATAGGTGACTGCTTTTTGGCATCCATAATTGAGGAGATAGCCAGGCCAACTTTGTTTCTCTTGCTGTTGAAAATTCAAATAGCTATGTTCAATTGATCTCAAGAGGGAAATCAGAAGAAAAGCCTAGCTCTCTTCTTCTTGAATTGGTCTTCAATTACAGCTCAGTATTGATCTTATGAAATTATTAGTCTCATGTCTAGTTTAGATAGATGGAGCTTCATGGGTTTTCATGGAATTCCCTGATTTCTCCCTGTTGAGAACCTGCCTCATTCTTGTAGCCATGACAGATAAAGCCCTGTCTAAGGTGAAGTCATCCTACTGGGTATAATCCAGATGCAAAGCTTTTCTCCAAGAAACTAGAAAGCTTAGACAAAAGTCCCTCATTAGCACAGTGGTCACTGTTGTTTGGCTTCTAATCAAACATAAACGAGACTCATCTTGATCCTGGAGATTTGCTTGTATGTGAATGTTGATTACTTTTTATTACAGTCAAATGCAACAGAAAGGTTGATTGGTTTCTGATGATCTTACAGTTTTAGATGTAACATAGTCAAAAATTCATCTCTTTAAATGAGTTTCAAGAAATCGGAGACCAGCCCTAGGCACAGGCAACACAACAGTTGCTTGGGACAGGAGATTACTGGGAAAAGGAAGCCTGTTCTCCTTGCAGTACAGAGGAAAGCTAGGCTTTCTGTAGCCAAGGAAGGGGTTGGGATATGCCATACCCTCACAGAAGCCACCAAAAGCTTGTCCCCTCTGTCTTCATGGCACCAGTGAGAACGGCCAGCCTGGCCTCCCAGTATGCACTCTCATTGGCTCTTGTCTCCCTTCTCTACCTCTTCTCCTTCCTTTCTATGTGCCCTCCTTTGGTACCATGGTTCAGTTTTACATGAATTTCTGGGAAACCTCTGTCAGCTCTTGTCAGAAGTCCATCACACCAGTAATACAATACAGAGCTTGAATTCAAACCAACTTGATGGAATTTTATTGAAATAGTCGCACAGTGACCTACGCAAACTGCATCTTTCACTTGGTGAAATAATTTTTCACTAATAACTTTGCTGCAATGCCTCTGAAATATTCACATAGTGAATATTAAGATTTGCATAACAAGAACACTAAGATTTTACACAGAACTTCAATAATCTAGATGAAATTTGCAGTCATTTAGGAAGGAGCTTAAACAATCCTTTTTCTCAGCACAAACCCAGACTGCCATTAGTAGGGCGAAAGGGAAAAAAATCAGCAGGGCAGATCAAATCAGCTTTTACTAGAGGAGATGCCTTGCTTTTCCCTCTAAAATACCTGGCACTGGTTGATGTCATGGATCTGTACAGGTTTGATCTAGTATGTCATTTACTACATTCCTAACGTACATTATAATTCATACCTAGATGGTTTCCAATCTAGCTGCTGCCTACTCCTGGCAGCACATCTCTGCTTCTCCTCCTTCACTGGTTCTGGCTTTTGTCTCACCCTCACAACCACTTCAGCATGTCAGGCCAGCAGAAAACCCATCCATAAGTGAATAGTTACTTGCCAGCTGAGCACACAGCTGTGTCTGAGGGCTAGATCCACTGAGATCAACAGAAGGACCCAGTCTGAGATGTGATCAATCCTTTTGTTCAAAATAGCGGATGCCTAACTGACCAGCTTAGATTAAGCATCTGTCTTCAAGGTGCCAAATGGTTTGCTGAGCAAATAGCATCAGAACTGCTGTAACCTCCTTGCTAATGTGCTGTCAGTTCCTCCTACAAGGTAGAAAACTGTGGCAACTCCTTTCCTACTGTGTCCTACTATGAAAGTCTCTTCCCCAGCCTGGAATCGCAGGGTGATCACAGTGGTGGTTGGCTGTCATTTTTCCCCAATACCTCCTGCAATGGCAAAGCCTCTGTTGTGCAAAGGAAGTTCCACATCTGTACTCCTGCTCCTCTGAGGAGCACAGCTACTGAAGCAGGGATTTCTGTAGGTACATTGTAGTGACTTTATGCTTTTCTTTCTGGAACCGGGCTTAATGTTGAAAAAGGCAAACTTTCAAATCATAAAAAAAAAAAAAAAAAAGGCAGGTTTCCCCTATCCTCTCCACTCAGTTTTTCAAGAAACGTCTTGAATCTTTTGCTGGAAAGGGCCTATAGCAGCAGCCATTGCTGTATTAGGGCAAATGAGGTGTGGAGCTATTTTTAAACCCACTGAAATAGCACCAGATGGATTCCATTTATAGGAACTTGTCTTCTTCTGTGCCTTGAAAAGGATAATGATTTCTGTGAAGTAATGATCCTCTCATCATAAACAGGATCCCAAGTGCTGAACCCCATGTCCTCCTTGATATTTCTGTTAGGTTTTTTGGACTAACTTCCCTTTTTTCCTTCCCCTTTGCTCTTTAAGCGAAGACATTGCAAAGATTTTTTTTTTCCCCATCCTCTTTTTTTTTTTTCCTTCTTCATTATAAGAAAATTAGAAGCTGGGAAAAAGCCTCTTGTGGTGCTAAATTGTTACTGTCTAATAAAGCTGCAGGAGCCATACATGGAAGGTTTTTTTCCATAAATCAGTGGTGGAGGGAATTAGGTGGCAAGAGATGGAAGGGCAATGTTTAATCAGCTCGTGTAGGAAATCATTAGCTGCACAGCCTCATTCCATCGCTGGCTCATTCTTCATTCCCAATGGCTGCTTTGCCACCAGACCATTAACATTTTTCAATGACTTTCTAAATGCAGTGAAAAACCACAGAAGCGGTGAAATATCAGTGGATGTTATGGAAACAAAAGGCTGAAGGATGTGCCTGTCTTTTGTTTGTTTTCTTTTTTCTCTTCCTTTCTTTATGCTTGTACACACTGTCTCTCAATTAGAAATGTACCAAGTTAAAAGGCAAGTGACTGTAGCCTGGACGGCTGTCTATCCCCTCCACCAAATAAAGAGAGATAGAAGATTAAGTAGTAACATGGACAAGAATAAGACGTTTTTATTAGATTTACTCTGCGTTCTCATTTATGGGTTTGTCGATTTCATGGCCTTCTGCACAATCTACCACCGTGATCCAATTTCTGCACAACTGATCAGAGATTAAGTTTTTCACTTAAGTGACACAAAAAAAAAAATTAGGTCAAAACTTATTTGCTAAAAATTCAGGTCAGATGAAACTAGTACTACTCAGGCAGCGTATCATAGCTCATAAGGGTCCCATAACTCAACTCTGTGTCTGACTTGCAAAGGCTAAGACAAAACTTCATCTTCCACTGCCAGTTCTTTATTTGATATGAAAGAAACTGGCTCACAGACTTGAGTGAGATGAAAACCTCACCCTAAGGAGTCACTGTGATTTTTTTCCCCAGGACTGCAGTGGAGCTCTGGGTTGTTAATGCGCTATCTTATATTAGCTTCCTTTTGCATTAACTGATATGTTTAATGTGGTAGTTTCCTAGGCACTCATGCACACAGCATGGAGATGGTGTACATCTGTGGATGTATGCAGAGCTCTGTGATGAACCTGCCTGCGTTTCCCACCTCATCACCTGCCCCTTGCCCAGCAGTACGCAGAGGCTCTGTGTAATCCAAGATCCTATACAGATTCCCACAGTTGCCATGACTTGAAAACCAAAAGATAGCTTTAAAAATGAGTTCCAGTACATTTCCCAGAACTATATTTAATGCTTTTTGAATTATTTTGGGGGTTTATTATTTTAGCTTCTGGGATAACTGTAGAACAAGTTATGGTTCATTAGAGTACTTTTTTCATTCTTTTATGCTCACATGAAATGATTTGCTCACATGCATAGTTGCAGTCTGTAAGAAATGTTCCCATGCCAAACTCCTGTTGCTTTCTAGACACAACATCTGTCACTTTCTGCCTGTACAGTTAATCACATTAACTGGTGGTCAGCATGACTGCCTCTGGCATGGAATTTCCTACAGCAACCTGTAGGAGCGGAAAGAAGCAACTGCGAAGGTGTGAGCTATATACTAATCGAGTTGGAAGTACTGTGAGTTTCTGTGAAATAATGCAGATTTAGCTGAAGTTAAAATCTTACTCCAGGTCCACAGTTCTGTGTTTTACTGGAAATGTCCTTGACTAGTCTGTCCCCATGCAAAGGGACCAGTTTAATCCTTGCTCTGTGCTTCTCAAAATGAGTAATGTAATTAATTCAAACTGCTGAATAACTGGTTCAGCCCACATTTGACAAGAAGAGCGGGCCCAGTTACTTATCATGCATCCATGTGAGTTTTATTTGACACTTTCTCATCCCAGTCTGGACATATATCAGCAGGGGATAGTTTAAAGGTACCTCTGCATGGAGAAGGTAGGATACAGGAAGCTATGTGTGATTTGCACTACAGTGTTATAGTGTCCCTCTGGAAGGTTATGGACTATGTCTTTCTTCCTAGGATGAAGCCCATGACAGGGTTATATAGGAGAACTCATTACTTTCTTAGCAAGCTGTCAGTCAATGGGGATAAAGGGACTTCCTGGACACTTTGAATCTCAAGTGGGATTAATTGCATTCAGAGAGGATGTTGATATCCAAGTAATATTGGCTGAATAGTTCTGGAAGTAGGCTTATTAAAGCCTATCTGGAGTGGTGGATAAATTCAAGTCCTACTTTACAATTACTTCAAGGAAGCTTATTGTGGTTTGGAAATGGAGTAACCTACCTTACAAGGTGCTCCTTTGACAAAGATATCTGGAGAGCTGATTCAGAGTACCAAGTGATATAAATTTCCCTGCTTTCCTATATGTGACCTGGTGCCTGTGGAGAAAAGCTAAAGTAGCAACCCCTTCCTCTTGTGAGCAGCACAGATTGAAGATCCTTTCAAATGGTTTCTAACTGCTTCCCAAAACAAAGTTTGCCACTTTGAGAATAAAGTTTGACATAGCTGTACAATACATATTTTTTTCTTTTTCTCCATTTCATCTTTAGAATTCAGAGACTTTTTTATTCAAGCATTAGCTGGCACTCCATCATACTCTGACTCTTTAAAGTATAGTGTCTGCAAACCCCATGTGAAACAAGAAACTAGGCTGATAAGTAGAGAACACACTTGAAGAAGTAACATCTCATTTGTCAGACAGTGAAAGAGATATAGAACAGAATGATCAAAATGTGTCTGTGTGTTAGCCTTGATGCCATTTTGGTTTGGTGAACTGAAAAGGGTTCTTTGAACAAGAGAAGGTAATGACAGCCTACACCTGACTTTCATCAGCTGTTGCAAGGAGTGTACTTCTGTCCTCAGGAACTTCTTGCCTAATTCTTATCATTTTGGTCCTGTGCTAGTAGTCGAAGTGTGAGATTCTGGAGTAAAAGTGGCTGTAAATCACTGGTGTGCTTTTTGTTCTTCAACAGACACAGTCTAGATTTAGATTTGCCCTGACTCTTTTTTTTACTCTTTTTTTTGGTCTTTTTTTGACTCTATCTTGACCTGTGAGAAGGAAAACACAGCTCTTGTGCATCACAGTCTGTATTATACTCCTCCTTTACTCCCTTTCTAAGGACACCATTATAAAGTATGCAAGGGCTATACGATAGAGGCCATGCAAGGAGAAACAAAACCTCTTCTTGACAGGTTAAGAATTGCTGGGGACAGCTTGGGAAGAAGATGCCAGAATGTCAAGCAAATGCAAGAAGAGTCTTCAGGAAGTGTCTGTGAGGCTTTGCACTCTCGAGGTGTAAATCTGGTGTGTGGTTTGCACAGCGATTTGACAGAAATTGTCCACATGCTCCATGTTAGAGAGAAGATGAAATCATCTTAGACTCATAAGGTGGGCAACATCAGAGCATTTGTTGATCTTCTGTTCATGCTGTAAATGGGAAGAGAAAATAGCATTTGGGCTCATTGGTTTTGGTTTGGAGGGAGCTCAGTTGTGTTTGACCATCAACGAGCAGCCTCCTAAGTGTGTTATTGTATATTCACCTAGAAAGATTGACACCTTTCCTGCTGTGACTGGGCTGGCATCCTCATGTGCATGATGTGATAGATGTAAATCTCACCTGAGTGATGAGATTGGTGTTGGGGAAGGGTTATATAAGCATAGTCCTACAGAGAAACCAGCCAAAAGTGACAAAGCAGATGTTGGTCTGTTGGTTCTTTTTTGTTACAAGCCTTTATATGTTCTCACAAACCTCATGAATATAAGGTTCATTTGTTTGTTGAAAGAATGGGAGGTAGCATTGACTTTGAGTGTAGTACAAATAACCCAGATTACAGGATTTTATTTCTTTGGCTGAAACTATACCACATGTCAGTAGATGTGTTCTTCAAAGTGTGCTGGATGGACAGGGAACTATGAAAAGTGTAGAAAAGTTGCTGGTTATAAAATTAAAGTAATAGTCTAATCTGTACAGAAATGGCAGGAGAAAGAAAGTGTCTCTAGTTAGACATTGTTTGCAATGCTGCTTCTGGTGGATAAGTGGGGTCATGTAGCACAATTCTTCTGTTACAATTTACAGTTCACAAACAACAGGCAGACAAACCCCATGGTGTAGGTTTTAACTTTGGTACATTGAGCAAAATAGAAAGGAAGAAAACATTGGTGTGTTGTAGATTAAAAAGCTGGTAGTAATAAAGGCTCAGAGAGCTCCACTCTGTAGCATGTACCTTAAATGAAAAGCCATAAATGGGAGAGTGAAAAGTCCTTCCAGAACAAGAAGAAAGATTGAAGTGGTTTTGTAAGGAGAAATGGTTTTGCCAACCTGAATCTGGTCAGGAGAACAGGAGATACATTTGAAAGATGCAAAATCAGAGATATTAAGACAGAACATTAAATACTACCAAGTTTTGCTTAGCAACAGACAATTGCTTAGTCCGGACAATTGGTTTATTTGGCAAGTCAGAAGAAACTTAATGCAGTAATGTTCTTAATAATTGATGAAAACTAAGTGGGGCTTCATACTTTGCAATGCATTGCTCTGTACGCATTTGAAAGAGCGAAGTTTAAGTTCAGATGTCAGGTCTGTGCTGCTGTAGCCAGAGTCCCAGTGCTGTGCATGAAAATATGGCTTGATAAAAACAGAGAGTCTAAACCACTTAATTCTGAAGGCAGATTGATGCAGGAGTTTAGACATGAGGTATAATGATTTCCTCTTTTAGGCCATTGCTTTAAATTCAGACCCTGTCATCTGTGACTACAATGTGTTAGCCTGCAATCGCTCTTCGACCTGCTTGAGGTTAATTGGTGGTTTCAGTCCATCCCTCCTTGCATGACTCGTATCCAACTGCCCTATTTCTAGCTGATCCCAGAGAATCTCTTTGTTTTTAAACTGCCTTTTTTCAGTGCCCTTAATTTACAGAGACATAAGAGTTGCCAACTGGCATCAGAGCAGTGGCACATCTGGTCTTCAACTGGTGAAAAGCAGCCAGGGTCTACTGCCATTGGGAAATGGGCAGGGAAAAGAGAGATCTCATCTTCACAGGCAAGAGATGACTCTTGCCCCCAAAACTCCTGTAAAGTGAGATTTGACAAACACACCAGCTGCATACCAACACTCAGTCCAGATGCAAGTGGGCAGGAGGAGAAATGGGTTGTGGTTGCTGTTGCTGTTGTTAGCAGTTGTATCTGCAACATCATAAGAGCTGTGAACTGGGACCCTGCTGTGTTAGGCAATGTGCAAGTTTGGAACAGAAGGGCTGTCTCTTCCCCAGGGAGCTTGCGGCTTATGGGTAAGGCAAGAGAGCACAGATAGGCAGGTCCAAAAAGAGGAGAGAGGAAATGATTTGCCAGTGCTAATCAGCAAAATAGTCAGAAATTATAGCCTGTCATTTCCATATTTTTACAGGCATCACAGCAAATGGGGGTGTTAATGAGGTATTTGAAGGATGTTTATATTATCCTTGTAAATCTGAGGTGAGTCTCAATGATGTTTACTTGAAAATCCAGCAAACCTATAATGGAGCTGGTGTTGTGTGATTCTTGAAGAAAATAGCTGACCTCTTACCCTTAAATAAGAAATGTTTTATAGTATAAAGGCAGAAGATAGAGTGCCCTGGTATAAATGGAAAGGACTGGAAGCCGTGAAGAGGTGGTGCCTTTGCCACCTAAAGCACAATTATTCAGTCTCACAAGGATATTGTTGGCACATGAACCTATAGCAGCATGTTGAGAGATGGTAGCTAAGTATTGTTACAATTTAAGTATGTGTATTCCAATGATTTACTATTTGAGGTGTTTTTTCCTTTCAGTGGGAACCTGCTGCAGGGCACCCCCTGGGCCATTAATACATGGTCAAAGAGTATAATCGATATTGGTGTAGAGGGTATAAGTTTTTCCATTGCAACATGTATCATGTGCTCCAGGACCCAAGCTGCCTGCCTGTTAATACTCAGATTCAACTGAAAGGTTACCTCTCATTTGATGTTCTGTTCCAAATGTCCTACTTGAAAAAAGAGAGGCACTCTTTTTGCACTTTATTACTTGAGCTCTGTTCAGTGGACGCATTAGAGCTTCTCTACAAAGGACCCTTGGCAGTGGAAGAAATTCCCATCCTTGGGCCAGAGTAGGTGGGATTATGACTTGCTGTCAGAATGCAAGGCACACCACACATCTGGTTGTGTGGACAGGAGGGGATTGCTCATATGATGACTTTCATGTTTTGCTTGGAGGACCTATACCCTTTTGGCTTTTGGGATATGTTATTGGTCTATTTTTGTTTTGATAACTGAAGTCAAGGACAACCGGGGTTGTGGGGGTTTTTATTGGAAAAATCCAAATAAAACTCAATGAATACCAGCTGTGGGCTACATTCTAGAAGGTCAGAAGAAGGGGAAGAGGCCAGATAGAGGATGGAGATGGTTTCTGTGATCTCTGTACATTGCTCAGGGCCATGGATCAGAACACTTGAGATTTGTAAGGCAGAAATCTGATATTCAACCATTTGAAATTACTGTAGCTAAAAAGACTTTTCATCTTTGTTTCAGTGAGCCAAAAGTCTTTTTTTTAACCCAGTTTTTCCTGAGCTGGCCTCATCTTGGAGGTCACTGCAGCTTATAAGAGCCGGATACTCCTACTGCCCTAAAAAACCATAAAAGGATTTAAACTCACAAAAATCCCATTTGTTCGGGCTGATGGAGCAATGACCATGGAACAGATTGTGATAAGTACTGAGATCTGTTGGAACTGCACTCAACAGCATTAAAGGGAGTGTTCTCCTCCCACCGGAGGTCAGCAGTGAAATGTTTAATCAGTTAAAGACAGTGGGGACATCTCTGCTGAATGTGACAAGCAGCAGGGCTTACCATTTTCCTGTCAGCTTCTGATTAAAGTGAAATTAGTTCAAACTTGGATTAACAAAATCATTTTGTCTTCCCTTTCCCTATCTCTTTCATTTTAAATTTTGTTTATTTTATTCAAAGCCACATTATATCTCTTCACTGGCATGTATAATTCATTAGGAGTCTCAGGAAAACAACCAAATCCCCAGGGAATTGCTGTGAAACTGCCTGGTGTTTCCTCTGTTGCTTCTAGCCATTTCTGTAGTTTTTTAGGAAGATGCTACCCCATATGAAATTAGTTTTATTTTATTTTTCCTTCTTCCCCTTCATGCAATCTCTTTAGATGCCTGTTCCACTTGATCTCAGCAGGATTCACATGATTCCAGTCACAGTGTATTTTTAGAGTTATTTTTTTAATGGTACCCTTAAAATACCTGCTCGCTCCTTTCCCTCATCACATTAGTCAGCCACCTTCAGCAGCCAAGAAGTCTAGAGTTAAAAACAAAGGAAATCCACTCTTTCATGGAAAAAAAAAGAAGAAAGAAGCTAAAACTAAACTCACTCTAAATCCAATAGTCTTTTTTGTCTCTTTTTTGTAACTGCTAGAGAATATCCTGCTGCTGAAAGGCAGGGACTTGCTAAGCACAGAAACTGGAGACTCTGTATTCCCAGGCTTACCACTATAGGACCAGCTTTGTAGCATGGACAACAACTAGGGCTAGCACCTCTGCTGTGGCCCAGGCTCCCGATCACCTCTGAGGACCAGCTCCCACTGCAAAGCAAGATTCACGTTGCCTGGCCTAGCAGTCAAGATATCACTGTCCTGACTGTGAAACTGCCTTTCCTTCTGGTGGGAATGAGTCTGACTTTGTACTGTGCTGGTGGGGAAGGGAGCAAATGCTTCCAGATCCCTGGGCTGGATTTTGAATCAGAGAAAGACAAAGTGAACTGGGGCAGGATGCAAAGAGCCCTGTCAGTGTCCTGTGGATACTTATCACCCCAAAGAGGATTTCAAATTCTCAGTGAATTTATGAATGATCACAAAGTTTGGGGCTTTTTCTGCTTCACTCATACAAATACAGGTTTTCTCTGGCAGACGTATGATGCTGTGTGTCTGTATGTGAAATACAGTGACCCAGAGTAATCAGTGCATCTTTTTAATTGATAGCTATGGGACTCAGCCTGCTCCTCTTGGCTGAAAACAGTTTTCTTTTATTCAGTGCAGTAATTTTCCTGATGACCCAACTGAGAATATGTTTAAGGTTTGAGGTCTTTAGGAGGTCTGCAGCTTCCTACTCAGGTGTCTGACAGTAGTGGGGGCTCGGGGTTAAAAAGACAAGAATATGAATAGCAACATGACAGAGGCTGGCAGGTAGATCCTGGCAAGGAAAAAAAGATGCTGTCAGAGCAGGGGGTGTTTGGCATTGGGATGTGGGAGCTAGTCAGAATAAAAAGTGTCTCTCTCTTTAACAAGAGCTCCACCAGTAAAAACATAAAGCAAACACCTCAAAGCCACGCCAAGCTCTCATCACAATCTAATGAGGATTTGCATTTTCAAGGTGAAAACCAAATCTTTCCCTGTCTCGTGATGTATTGCTAAACTAAAGGGCCTGCTGGCCCACACGTGTGAAAACTCAGCCTAAATCAGCTCTTCAGCTGTATATCTGGGTCAGAATAGAGCCGGCATCTAAGTTAACATGACAAACGTGCTCTGCTGGTCCTATCTGCTGTGTCTGAATGAGTTTGCTCTGAAGTAATAGAGCAGAGATAAAACCAAGGGTAATTATGGAAATAAAACCTGCTTCTTTCCAGCCTCTATCTCTCAGTGGCAGAAAGTGACATTAGTTTTCCTATTCCAGTTCTTAGTTTATAGACATCCTGTACTACAAGACATGTATGCACTAGTGGTAGCTTTGCAGGGCAGAAAATGAATGGCATAAGAAAATACCTAGTTCTCTTCAGGAACATGAGAGTAGCAAAATGCAGGCTTCCTACTTCAGGGGAATTACAAAAAGCAAATACCAGGGAATGTTCCATCAATTCCAGCTCTATTTTTCCAATTGCTGGCTGATTACTTTGAAGCAATTCAGAACGAGCCAAGCATTTTCAGTGCTTAGTACTTCATGAGATTTTGTCGACTATTCCATAGTCGAACACAAACAGGTGATTTCAAATGGACCAGAGTGCAGCAGTTTTTCCTTCTCACACAGAGCTGGGTAGGAAGCGAGCAATGAGCCTCTAAATTACACCTCTTCAAATGTGCCCTTATGCTATGCAAAACTGTAATCAGACCTCAGTCAGCCTTAATGGCTCTAGTGCCTATGTTGGCAGTCTCCCATAATCCATCACCTTGCAGTTCCCTCTCAAAAATGTGTGGTTTAGGCATTCTCTAGATAACTTAACCCTCTTTGCCTAAGAGAAGGAAACGCTGGTGTGACAAGATAATCACCACTCAGCAATGAGCAGTTGCTGTTAAGCTAAAACACTGAATTCTGCAGTGTCCCTGGTGAGCCTGTTGCAGTCATTAGTTACAGGCCTGTGTCTGTGAAGATGGGTGAAGAGCCTGTAATGAAGAAACAAGCCATTCTCCAATTCAGGGGTGCTTTGTCCCTTTTAAGCTCAGGTTTGGACCAGCAAATTGCAGTGCCCTTTTAGCAGAGACCATCTGCTATTCCGAGAGCAATGAAGGACTGTGGCACGTTCACAGTATCTCTTGATGCTAATGTCTCAAATCTAGTATCTGCCTGTAAAAGCACTCAAACCTGCATTTTGTCATTGAAAGTAATTCCAAATCTCAGTATATACTGATGCTAGATAAAGAGTTTTTATTGCTTCCAGATATCTGGTTGATAGTATAATTGTGGAGAAAGCAAAGGAGATATAGTTTGTCGATACCAACTATACAGACAGAGAATGAGTGCCTTTCAGATTTATTACTATAATTTTGAGCAGATTTCTTCTCACTTTGCATTGTTCTATTGCCCAGTCCACACTCCCAGTACTCCCATGTTCTGCTCCTTGCTCTCAGATTCTGACTCTCTGAAGCTGAAAGGGGTAAGACAGTCAGTGCTTTCCCATTGCTGAACAATTAATTTGCTAGTCCACAAAGTGAATTATGGGAGGTTTCACAGTTTGAAGCGTTGGAGCCAAGACTGGGACCCTTTCACTTCAATACAGTTGTCTCAGCTGCAGCCCAGGCTCACATTAATGCAGAACTGTTGCTGTTCTGTGACTCTTAAGTGTCGCTGTATGACATGATCTGTCACTTTCCAATTGCTTCAGGCAGACCACTGTCTGCATTCACTACTAATTGACATTTGTGAGTTTAGAGAGTAGTAGGGGTGAGCTGCATTCGGACCTAAGGCTTGATTCTCATCCGTGCTAAACATCTGTCTACTGGTAGCTCAGCTGGGGTTAGCCACAGTATGGCCAGAGCTCCTTCCTTTCAGTCAGCTGAAGCATACCCTGAGGGGACATTCAAGCAGGCCAGATTGTCTGGAGGTCTCTGCTCCTCCACTGTGAGCAGATCCTTACTGCAAACCTGCCTCTTGGCAAGTATCTGATGTCCTCTTTGACTCCAGGGAGAAGCTTTTCATGTGGAGGATGGATGCTCAGAGTATGCAAAAGTGACAACTATAAATGCCCTCTTCAAGTGCAGGAGAAATTTCAAGAGCTTTTTGCAAACAAGATTGGAAAGGGAAACTGCAGAATCAATGTGAGATTTCAAACATTTGGTCCTGTGGGCTTTGAAAACTAAGCGAGATCCCTGACTCTATCAGAAAAGAACAAAACCCCCTTAATTCCTTAAAGCTTTAGCTGTTTGCTCTTTGAACACATGTAAAAGGGTTTGTGATTAGTGGCCCACCTGTAGCAGGGGAAGGAGGAGAGGGAGCTGCTGGAAGGTATAGGGAATTTGGCATTCCAAAGAATTATAATTGATTCCTATTGCTCCCTCAGGCCGAGGGTGCTTCACACAAGGTCAATGTAAGGACACATCTATTGGCAGCTGGAACATTTGTCTCTTCTCTGATGGTAGCCAGAATCCAGCACTGTCAGTTCAGTTGATATTAGACCTGCTAGGTCTGTAGATCCATGTGTCATATTGTCGATGGTCATTGACTTGTGATATCCAGTTATTGGGTATAAATAAGGGAGGCAGAGGTGGGGGGAGTTAGGCTTATTGAGATTGATTTGAAATATCCTGCTGCAATTGCCTTGAGTCAGTACACAATAGTCTTTTTATCAGCCATGGAAACAGAGCTGAAATTATCCCCAAAGACTCAAAGGTTAGGTATCTGCACTAATGACAGCATCCTAAATGATTCCCTCTGGCCTCCTTATTGGGATTGAGAAGGCTCGTGCTGAGCTTGCCTGATCTTGGGTTAAATCACTTAGGGCACAGTGAAGCCAAACTTCTCCAGCTGGGTGAAGTAGCAGAGAGGCGGGGAGCTACAGCTGGGATATAGGATGTGCCTACTGCTCCCTTTCATGGTTGAGCTCTCACAGCTATATGTGAAGTGCAGACTAGAAGTAAAGTGCCCTTCAGGCTGAGGGATGACTTGGATCGGCAGTACCAGCAGGGAGGTGTTTCTGTGAGAAAGAACAGTAACTGCCAGTGTAAAAATAATAATGCTATATCTGTCTCTTCTAAAGATTCACCCTGCCTCTCTCCTGCAGGATGATCCCTAAAGCTGAGCTGAACATCAGTGCATTCCAAAACTGGAAGCAATCATGCCTTAAGAAGCAGATAATACCAACAGGGGAAAAACAACTGGGATAGATCGTGCAGCTAGAACCATGTTTTTTTAAATCAGCACTTGCTAAAAGGAGTTTTGTCTCATCACTGAAATATTGAGTGTCTTTCCTGTTGTTTATGAAGGTGAAGAAAAGCTGTTATGTTGCTGGTCAGAGGCCATGGCAGTTTTCTACCTTGCGGTTCTGAAGGGCAACTTCTTCTAGTCCCAGACCTCCACAGAACTCTCCTCAGCTTTTTTTCTCCTTAGCATAAACTCGGATAATTCCAGGTATTCTCATCACAGCCTTTTCATATAGTTCTGCTAATGTATCCAAGTCTTTGATTTATATCCGTTTTCCCCAGTTCTGCTCCTCTAGCAATTCTTGTTTCTACTAAATCCTGGCCTGTGACATTGCCAGTTCTTTCAGTCATGAAAACTCCTTTGGGCGAAAAATGTGAACATACAGGTCTGAAGTAAATAAAAATCCACATGGGAATACTCTGAGACTGGCAAACTTATTCCATCTCTGCTTCCAAAGTTGAAAAAGGGATGTGTTAACCTACTGTGCCACTTGGCCTCTGCTATGAATCAGATATTTCTATAATGACATGTAATGCACACATGCTCATGTGCCTCAAAGCTGTGAGAGCAGTAAAGGGAGGGAAAAGAGGTGGTCTTCAGTATGAACAATGCTATCCCTTTTCTCCCTTTCTCCTTACATCTTTATGTGCCAGAAACTGCTTATCCCTCAGGCATCTTGACTTCAATAAATAACAAATGTGCCAGGCAGTTACAAGGGTGTTAATTGCTGATAGCTCTCTACTGATCCATCCATTTGGTGGCTCTGATTGCAGAGTGATACTTCCATCTAGTCACAGCTGTGGTAGCTAGAAAAAAGCCTGGGCTCAAAGCCTTGAAATGGTGCAGTGTTCTCCAGCTTTCCAGCCATTCTCCAGTGCATAGAGGGGATTTTGTGCTGTGTTGTCAGGTGCAGGCTCTTGGGAAGGCAATACTGATTTGGTGAAACTCTGCTCATGTATAGAACAGAAACAGCAATCGTGGAGATACTGATGGTAGTGCCACCAGGATGAAGTCTTTCATGAGCTGGACTGAAGCAATGAACCTTTCCTGTCCAGCTGCTTATGCATTCCTCATTGCAGTGAGTTGACTGATCTGCTAGAGATTGGCTTCCTGAAAACCTGGAAATCCTTGAAGGGCTCTCAACAGTACATTGCAGCTACTATATGGCGTCTTAGCTTACTCCAGCAGAAGTTGTTGTAGCAGCTGACGTGAAAGGAGATGTTCTGAAATACTTCGAAGTGTTGTGATGAGTTATGTATATTAAAAATGATTATTTGGCTCAGGTATACTTGACTGCTTGGGCACTATCTGACATTCAGAGCGTGCTCAAATGTTCCCCCGTTGTTCTCTTCCTGTTGCTTTTCTCCACAGCACTGATGGGTCCCTTGGTTGCTGTTGGCCTAAGGACTGAACAAAGATGTTCCTGTTTCAAACGCAGATAGATTATGTTTTGCCCTGGGGGCCTGGAATACATAACTAGAGCTGGTTGACGTTAGCTGAATGGGAAAGCTTGTGTTGGAAAATGGCTTTTTTAGAAAATGGACATTTTTGTTAAGCTGGAAAAGGTTATTTGATTTTTTTCCAAAGTGTTTTTGGGTTTTAATTTTTTTCTGTGGTGATTTTAAGCAATTCACCTTATTGTCTTTAATTAGTTTGGTTTCTATGTGTTGCCTTAGAAATCCATCTATGGTTGGGGTTATTTTGTTTTTGTATGTTCTATCATTGGACACTTTTTTTCTCCTATGTGTAAAAGACTATGTTATCATTGTGCTGCTTCTTTCTCTTTTGCCCATTCATTTTTAATGCCATGAAAGATCTCCTGTTTTATCTTGTGGGTTACTTAACATTTCAACCTTTTCATATCAACTTGGTAGATAGATGCTGCCTTTTTTTCCTTCCTTCTTTGTGTTTGGCCACTGTACCTTACCGGGCTTTGTATCACACCTTTAGCCATTTGCCACACCTTTCTACTTCTGGGTATTTGCCTTTCCTTCCTAAGTGTCTGAGAGTGGTCACCATTCTTATTCAAGTATTAAACTCTCTCAAGCATCAACTTTATTTTAAAACAAACCCCAGAAATCCCAGCCTCTGCTTAAAATGACAATTATGACAATTCACAGTTATGTTTTAAATGTTAGTGGCTTTTAAATGTAGACTGCCCTGGAAGGTAGAATCCTAAAGCTGACTGAATAAATGAAAGGCAAATACTGAGCGTTCAAAATCTCTGGAGAAAATGGAGGAAAAAACCCATCAATTTCCCCCCCTGACCCCCCTCCCATTGATCTATTCAGATGCTTACACTGTTTGACTTAAATGAGACACATTCAGAAGTGGTTCTAACTGAACTTAATGAGTTCAGGTTCATTAATTTCTCTGTCTTTCTCAACATACTAGTGGGGTGTATTTTAGAGTCAGATTCTCTCCCACTTATTGCCTTGTAACTCACACCTACTTACTGGTTCCATTATGTTTCACCTGGATAAAAGGCTAAGTTAGTGCTGATGGAGCAGTTCATGCAAGCTAAAAAGCAGCTGGAGGCAGAAACTGTTCTGCTGGCACAGCTGGTTCTGGGAAGGGATCTCTGTCTTAGGCTTCTGCTTTAGATTTGTTTCCAAATTTAAGGTGAGATATTTGTAGGTTTAGACACCTAGAGATGTGATTTAGGAAGACAGTGAAATGACTGACATTCCTTATTCACAGTGGCCAGGGAAAGCGGGGAGAGTG
>NW_009943161.1:452210-455043 GCF_000696875.1 Nestor notabilis | reverse complement strand
GCAGGAATTTCACTTCTACCACCCTGTAAATTATTCACAAGTGCCAGCTGGTAATTACTTATAATGAACGTCTATAAAGTACTTTGATATGCTCAGATGAGCAATACTATAGAGAGTGTGTCCGCTGTTTAGATCTAAGGGATAAGACACTAGTAGAAAGGCAAGACTACCCATATAATTATCCTCTTATGATATGCTGGCTCACTGGTGCTATACCTAGATGCGTTATTAAAGAACCAGATTACTTTTTCAAAGCTTGAACTCTGGAGTCAAGAGTCTAATGATGATACAGGTTAAGGAGTAATGTGGAGCACTGACAATTTCTGGTATCTTGCTGAACATAGAATTTTAGTCCTTTCTTTCCCAAAGGGGCGACGTCATCATTACCCTTGAATTCATCTGTCCAGCTGCACAACTTAGCTGTGCCTATCAAGCCAATGACCAAGTAGTCTGTAACTTGCATTCGCCTGTCTTGCATCCATCTTCCTGCAATGTGAGTTGTGGAATGTGCTTAATTAGAGTTTTGATCTGCTGATTTGTAACAAGATCCCTTAATGAAGCAATTTTCTACTGAGCATTGTCAGTAGCATCCTGAGCTGGACACTAGATTGTTTGATGCTTCCCTTATGTGAAGCTTATCCCAATTCCCTTTGTTACTTCGCTTTGGAATAGAGCCCCATAGAAATCTACTGTGCAATAAATTTACATGATGTTCATGGCCAAGGCACATGCAATCTAAGTAATAGGGTTTTATTCTGTTTATGGTAACATTTCAATATAGAGCTGCAAGTTGTATTGGAAGAGGTGACATTAAAACTTCTCATTCCTAATCTTTGTGAGCACCCATTTTTCCATTCCCATCCCATGTCTTTTCATTTCTGAGGAAGCATTTTCCTCATCTGTTCAAGATCCACGAGCCAGTTCAGAAAAGTTGGCTGTGGCCCTGGTGAAGTAGAAGAACCTATTGCAACCTAAAATTATTTAAAAAATTGTGCTATATCAGATTAAAAGAAAATGTGTTAGCTTAATGGGGTCACGGCCAAATTAAAAGTAGGTTTATTCTATGTAATGTATAGTTGCTCCTCTTGCCCTTTTTTGCATTAGAAATTGAAGTCAGAGCAGAAATGCATTGGTGGAATAGAGAAAGAAAGAAAGGAGGGAAGGAAGGGAATAAAGCAGGGAGAAAGAAAGAACAAGGTGATTAAAATAGAGCTCTTCCTTTTGTAGATATGTAAGTTAGGTCTTTTCACAGCACCAGTTGAAAGCTGGTGACATTTAAGAGTTCAAGATAAGTGAAACACCAGTTGGAGATTAATATCAAGGAACATTTTTATTAACAAGTGTTCCACAGCGGGCCAAAGGTATCAAAAAAAAAGTCTTCCCTTCATACATGCCTATCACTTGAGAAGGAAATAAAACTTTCATGGTTAAGTCTGTCTTTGTGACCTGTGCATTCATTGTATCGTAGCTTCAAAGTGGACTCTTTTCTCCAGCAAAGATCATGGTGGACCTTTTACATTTCTATCTCAGAGCAAAACTGCTCCAAGAAAAGAAAAGGTTTCTTTAAATAAGAAAAGGGTATGAGAACTTTAAAGGAATGTTATAGTTTTCTTATCATCAGAGATCGACTGATAAATCACTCTGTTGGTTCAATATATATTAAAAACCAATTATAATATAAAAAGTGACACAGAGGTATATTACACGTGCAGGCATTTGAAAAAGGAGACGTGTGACCCATCTCCACATGAAGGAAAGTCACAGCTTCTGTACATCTGTCATTTTAAAAGACTGCCAGATTGTGCACCCCATGGGAGCAGTCCCCATGGGCTCGCTGGGGCTGCTTAGGTAAATAAAACATACAGCAGCTGCACAGCCTGACCCTAAGTGGGTTACATGTGCTAAAAACTGTATGGATAAGTCACAGCAAGGGGGAAATATTACATGCTAAGAGACCTTATGCCATCCAGCATTGCCAGCTGGAATACATCCCAAAGGACTTACCAACTGCTGGGGTAGTGCTGAGTATGAACAAGGTTAGAGAAACCTGCTGGGATGTACCCCCTCAGGACTGGGTCCTTGAAACAGTGGTCACTGTTTGGCTGATGCAATTGATTGTGCCCATCCTGTTAGGGATGCTATTTAATTGGACTGCTGGAATGCTTAGTGCTGGGACATCTGAAAGGGGTATGGGAACGGAGCTACTGTCTCCTTTCCCAGCTGGCTCTTAGATCTGGGATGCAGTTGGGTCCAGTGATCAGGATGGATGCATGGAGCAGGTGTTCTGTGCCATACGGTGCTCTGCTCCTTTCTCCTGAGTGACCTCCAGCATGTCGCCAAGTCTCTTTGTTCACAGTCTGTATGATAGGGAGAAAAGCTCTTCTGTACCTTCTCAGGCTATTGTGATGATGAATATCTTACTGATTGTAATGAACTCACATATTGGAACCATGGGAGCCATATAAGCATCTGAGATAAGTGACAAGAAGCGCATGGGAAAGGGCAGTGCACTAAAGCTTTCACTGGCAGAACTGCATCTTTCACATCCTGCTGAGCTTTACCTGCTGCTGATCACAATGAACAACTTAGGCCCTGAAGCAGGAGAATTGGTATTCTTTGTATTTTATTTTTATCCAAGCTGGTGGAACGTGAAATGCTGTCTTACCTCTTCTTAGTAGTGTCTAATCCTTCCTGGGCTCTGTCTGAGCTCTTTGTCCATGGAATACCATGTAGGAGTGAGTTCCACAGGTTAATTACATGCTAAATAGTGTTTCATTTTAGTCTGGTTTCAATGGGTGGCCCTTAATTGCAAATTACCCTCCAGGTCTTGTGT
>NW_009943161.1:449801-452179 GCF_000696875.1 Nestor notabilis | reverse complement strand
GAGTAGTGAGAAAGGGAACAAGTAATTGCCCTTCTAGACATTATCTACAGTGTGCTCTCATATATCTACTCTCCCTCTTTTACTTTCTACCCCTCATCATCCCAAAGCTTTTCATTTTCTTTCTAATGGATTACTTTATTCCCCCTGTAGAATAATGCAATCTACTTTTCCTGCCCTCCACTGTGTCTCTTTCTGCTTGGCCTTTTTAGTGACTAAACCTAAGCACATTATTCCAGCAGAGGATGAAACCTACTTTTACACAGAATGGCAGAATTTTATCTCTATTACTGTCTTGTCTCTTTTTCATATTCTTCTATTTGGGGTTTTGTTTGGTGTTGAAAGCCTCAGAAGCTGCTGGAAAATGAGAGTTATTTCTCAGAAAAGTAGAGAGGTGTAGTGACATTTTCGGGCATGCTGAGAAAGTGATGCCTGGATCACCAGATGTCATGGGTCTTCACGAGACACGTTTGGTAAACTTCTAGGTGCTACAAAGACACTGGAGATCATTGGTGGTCTCTGTAGCAGGATAAAATGCTTGCAGAACAGAGTCTGAATCTGGTCAGTTGATGCAAAAGCAGCAAACAGTATGCTGACACTTCATGGATATTATTAAACATAGGAAAGAATTAACTGTTATCTTCTTTGGAGATCAAACAAGGCTTTTCTTTAGCCTGTGGAAATAAATCCTGAAAACATTTCTGATGATAGGAGGGGACTGAATTTTGCTGTTTCCTTTTATGAAGAAAAGCAAATGAGTCTAAGAAGGACTTCATTTGACAGTGAGCGCTGGGAACTGATGGTTCATCCAGCTCCATCCCTCCTGAATATCTGCCTGGCCTGGCTTCCTCATAGCAGTCTGTACGCATCCAGAGGTGACATTTAATGGAGAGCTGCCAGCAAACTTGTGAAGTAGTACTATTTTTATAGATTCATCTTTCAGTTTACCAGGTGAACAACCACACAGATGTCACTCATCATGACATACATGACTCAGCATTGCAGTTTGATGCTCTACGTCACTTCAGAAGGTCATGCGTTGATACGAGCACTGTAATCCTACCATTCATTGCTATGTTAATCTATGAAAATGGTGACTCAAACACACTAACTCCATTATACTCCAAAGCATCTTTTGTTTGGGAGAAAAATCTAGATTGGATTTTCCCGTTCTCCTGTCTGTCCTCTCTACCATAATTTATAAATAAGACAGTGTCATTCTGCATGATTTCCCCCAGTCCTTAGCGAAACGTATGATGAAATTTTGTGACAATGTATAAAGATGTATTTATGACAAGACCTTCTACTGATATACAGCAGACAGTTTGCTCATGTTTGTAGGGCTGTGCTGTTTTATACCACTGGAATATCTTACTTTTTGTTATTCAGACAATCCAAAACATGGACACTGTTAGCTATTCTGCTTTTCTTTGTAGCATTTAATAATAGTGTGTGATTCTCACCCTCCACAGTTTTGAGAGATGGGAAAAGATAGAAGAAAATACATATGATACCATGCCCTGGAGGGATTAGAGAAACAGAGGGAGACGTGAGGAACTAAAGCTATGTAGTCTAGGAAAGATAGAACTTTGGGGGAATATGATTGAAGTCTATAAACACCTTCCAGGGAACAATACAAATTGTTTGGTAAAGGGAACTATTTACTCTCCAGATGTGGAAGCACAAGCAGCAATGGCTTGGATGAATGAAGGGAAAGTTTGAGTCTGAAAAGTTCTCAGTAATGGGAATTAGGATGTTAACACTATGAAGTGGGTATATGTACAGCACGTGGTAACATGGTGGTGTTTGAGGTGTGGTGTCTGCTGAGCAGTACTGCTGATAACCTTGAACCCAGATGAATAAACTTTGGTTCTTATCCCAATTTGATATACTAAATATAAAGATGACATGGCTCTCACGATTAATACATTTTAAAATTAACAGCTTAATAATGAGTTCAAATATCAGTTGCTGGGCCTATCTGTAGGAATGCTTTCTCTGAAAGCTTGGGTCCAGTAGAGCTCTATCAGTAGCCAGTAGGCACCTGGAGAGCTGAGAAATGGCAAGATCATTTGATTCCTAAAGACAAAAGTTGATTTCTTTCTGTGATCTGAAGACAGAAAGTTCCATTTCCCTAATGCTAATTCTATAGGCAATCATTTTCCAACAACTCTTGATTTTTCAAGGCTTATTTGTTTGATTACATTGAGCAAAAGGTTTGCAATTAGAGCCGTAGGAAAGCCAGTTGGAGAAGCTGATGTGTTGACCTTTAAAACACAAAGAATTTTGACATAATCCCAGCTTCCCCTCGTCAAGGCAATCAGTCTGTGTTCATTTTCGAACCACGTTTGACGTGTTAGAAGCAGAACTCTCGACCAAAG
>NW_009943161.1:436335-449770 GCF_000696875.1 Nestor notabilis | reverse complement strand
GCGGTTCAGAGAATGATATTTTACAGGAGCCAGGCAGTCATTAGAGTATGCCCTCAAAAGAGTAACACTCCAGTCTAGGGAGATGTAGGGTCACCTTCAGCAGAAATGCGGTCCTGCAAAACGAAGTATAAATCAATAAACATGGGCAAGGTCTTGGAAACAAAAGTGAAAAGTAGCACAAACATAACCCAGTGTGATCTCTGCGGGACCCAGAGGAGTGTTGGAGATTTCAGAAGACTGGTGAGGTCACTTGGAAAGCAACAGCAGAGTTTGGAGACTCCAAAACCGGGTCTTGGCATTGGCTGTCTTCTGAATTGTTTGCTTTTCCAGGACCCTGCAATAGAGAAGTTGGGATGGTGCAGGCTGTGTAAATGGTCTGGGAACCCCAGAGATTTGTTTCAGTGCTTTCATCTTTTAGTGTCAGTATATACTTCCCAGCTCCTTTACTTCACCCCTTCCAATCTGGCTATGTGAACAAGTTTCTGCCAAGTGAATAGGACAGTGGATTTTCAATGTAAGTGTGTCAAGGTACTGACTGTGTGCATCCTATTAGCCCTGATGAACGTAAAGTAGCTTGTTCCCACCTACTCTGGTAAAGTCATCAAAAATGAAAGCTTGACATAAGCTTCTGTGCAGGAACCGAGATCAGATGAGTGTGGGATAGGAGGTTGCTGAGAGGTCACTTTGAGAATCCTGTTGATATTATTCAGCATAACAGGGCTAAGAATTCAGAGAACACCTTGAAAATAGCCCACCTCAGGGCAGCCTGGAGGCAGCGAGTTTTGCACTCAGTGAAGTGCTAGGAAGATTGTTTCCAGATGGAAATTAGTGAACCTATTTTTGTTTTGCCTCCCATCTGATCCTTCAGGAAACATTGTCCAGAGTATGGATTACTTAATGCAGCTCTTCACTTCCCCATGGCAAACAAATACATTCACCCTCACTTCATGCTAAAAAAACCCCATTCCTCTAAAGTGTCCCTGGAGCTAGTATCCCTTTTCTAAACTCCCACATTGCTCCTAGGATTTAGAAGCTGCAGCCTTTAAATCAAGTTGTGGCATTTATTTTTCCTCCCTTGACTTGGGTTAGCTGACAGGCAAGCCTATACCCAGATAGCTAGTGGCAAAATAAGTTAATAATAAATAAATAATGGATTTATATATCCTAATAGCAAGATGTGGAGGTTGCAGCTGGCTTCCAGAATAAACAAAGGTGGGGGCAGAGGGAGAAAGCCAGTCCATTAAAGCATCGCATTAATACAAGCCTATATTCATTCACTCTTATAGGGAGGGAGTTGGCAGAGGTGCTCAGTATGTCTCCAATGAGTTCAAAAGCATGGAGGTTTTGCAGACAGCTCAGATCTTGCTTGTTTGCAATAAGCTGCATTTCTGCTTCTACAATCATTTGCGAGAGACAGAAAGTCTACCTGTAACCACCCTCTGCTCTCATCTGGGGAAGTGTTCTGACTGGAAACACATATTTGGAGGGAAGAATGAATTTGGGTGGAACCAAAGAGAAGGTGAAAATCCACTTTCTCTGTTCCTTCTTCTACCTTTGACTTTTCTTATGTCTTCTACTTTATACCTGAAGCAAAGACTCAGTACTTGAGAAGGGTCTTGCAGACTGCAAGATCTGCAATCATTCATTTTCCTTCCCAAAGTTATCTGAGCTCTTTTGCTGTTCAATACACAACTGCTTCTGTGTGTTAGTATTTCCAGAAACCATGTCACTAGAGACACTGAGCACTGTCCTGGTTGGCTCAATGGGAACTGGACTGCAGTCTGAAGGATGGAGCTCGTGACTTAATAGGCTTTTTCATTGCAGAGCTTCAATGGTGCTACAATTACTTAGGTTTTTCTTCTTCAGAGGTCTCCAGGAGAAGAGTCTGCTGGGCTAAGAGAAGCTTTCACTCATTCTCACCCCATCTCTTCACATTCCTTCTTCCCAGCAGGACAATTTCCATGTCCCTGGCTTGAACCTTCCTTGTTGGTAAAAGACCCCCTTAGTGGTAGAATTGTTAATTAGAACAGCAGTGGGGTTCACTGAATTTGGGATTAAATGGTATCCAACCATTGGAAAACACTGCATGCTGTGGCAAAGCAGTTCTGAAAATGAAGCAAGGCCCAGTTTTTGTCTCTTCTGCTGACTTTGATTCTGGTTCGGCATAAATGAAGCAGTCCTTGTCCATCATGCTTTGCATTTAATTCCCTCTTCAGGTTTATATGCCATGCACATGTGATACAATATTGGCTTTTTAGACCTTTTCTCACTCTTTCTGTCACCACCCTATTTCTCTTTATCGTCGTACATGTTTATGTTCTAGTCTGGCCTGACACTTTCAGTAGCTTAGTGGTAACCCCAGTCTAACCCTTCCCTTTAGAGAGAGGATATAGAGGCATCAAGCGAAGGGAAAAACTGAGGCTAACAAAAGAAACAGTGACTTATTTTGCTGGCTCTTGAGCTTAATCATGATGGCTTAATCTTGGAGATGTAGTAGGAGAGAAAGTAGTTGGGTTAAAGTTTTGAAGATGAAGAGCCATGGCATGAAGACCCAGCTGAGCTGTGGACTTAATCTCCAAAACCTTAGACAAAAATATTTCCTTCGATTAAAATCAGGTTTTGTTTGAATAGAAGTGAGATTCCTTTTTCTGGTTCCTTTTGCAAAGCAGTGTGTGCCATGAAAGCATCTGCAAACAGCTGAGAAATCAGCAGAAGGTATGGATGCTGGTGGTGTCTAAATACTTCTGGAGGAGATGCCAGTTGGCAAAGTGGCTACCCCTTTATTGTGAGTGCTAACTGCTTTGGGAACATCACAAGCAGTTTGTCACCGTTATGAAGATGAGACCAAAAGCACCTGTAGTGGAGGGGTGAGAAATAGGAAAGAATAAGAGGAGAAAATATCAGAAACACAAGAAATTAAAGGTGGAAAAAATGACTTTGAGTTTGGTTTGAATGTGGTTCAGTGCATCACTGACGCTCAGGCCCTGAGCTTAGTGGTTGTTAAGCACTAAGAACTGAGGAATTAAGATTAACAAAAGTGCCTGTACCTTTTTTTACCACTCTTTTGTTGTCTAGAAAAGGTTTTCCTTTTCCTCAGGTCAGTCTTAGAACCACATATTTATGTGGGTCTATCTGGGATGCTCCTTTTCCAGCTTTCATTAGCCCTTTATTCCTTTTGTTGGCAGCTCATCTGAGCACAGTCTGGAAATGAGAGAATGTTGCCATCTCCATGATTAATGGTTTCCTCCATTGAATTGCAATTACATGTTTTAATCAGTTCATTATTCCACCTAGTTTTTTGGGTCTTGACAGTTTTTCTGTGGAAACTAATTGAATTGGCTTCACCTCAAGGCTTTCCTGCAAAAAGATCTTGTCTTGCCTTTGGGGATTGTGGAGCTAATTGGCCAACTCAGATTTAATTTCTTCATTTTCCAATCTGGAAAAAAAATCCCAAAAGGTGGGGATATGCTCATTTCCTAGTCCTTGCCAGCCAAAAGTTCCCATTTTCTACTTCACTTTCCAAACTCTATTTCCTTTACAGTGAAATATAGGTGCACTGCTAAAAGTTTAACTTCAGGTAACAGCTGGGGACTCATTGTTTTAGTCAAAATTGTTAATATACTATTCTGTTCCTCAGAGAGAGGTTATTCCTCAGGGACTTCAACTGTTTCTTCCTGGACTACTTTCCCACTTCAGCTGGTCTAATGGATTCTGTTTATAAGGAGAGGTCCTGTGACCAAGCAAAACCCTTGTCTGCAGCTTCTGTTATAAGTCATCCTTCAGTTTTCTTTTTCTGTGTGCCATATTTCTTTACTTCAGAGATGAGCAAGTAGTAAGTTCCCCAGAGATGTGTACTCTCAGAAAAGAGTTCAAATTAGTGGCTACTTAATACGCTGTACAGCTGCCAAAAAGCTCACAACTGGACCCCATCATGCAACACACAGATGTGATCCAAAAGAGATTTCGGCATCAAATGGAGTCAGACTGAGTTGTTAACACAGTATGTGATGTGTAATCAGTAGCTGCAGCAGCCCTCCCAGGTAGAGCCAACCTGCTAAGCTTTCAGTCAGATGGAACCGCCGCCATTCACTTTTCTATCCCCTTCCTTATTTTACAGTAGGTGTTTGGGTCACATGAAACAGGTTTTCCGAAGCATGCTCTGAATGTCCATTCCTTTCACTCTATTTGCTTAGGAGACTGTATTCTTAGGTTCTATCTTATTCACATTGTGAACTTCAACTGGAAAAGGTGGGCTACAGAACAGCCATGGTAGAAGCCAAAAAAGATAGAAGAGGAAAGAGCAGCTCCCAGAGATGACAACCACATACCAAGTGAGATTTTCAGTGCCCTGAACCTTGTGCATTTGGACTTAAGAAAAGACTTTATTTGTCATTAATCTATGGTTTTACTTGAGGGGTGTGTATATGTTAAAGTTCAGTATCCAAGCTGGAAGCTGGAGACAATCCTTTCTCATTCCTATAGGCA
Source organism: Nestor notabilis (assembly GCF_000696875.1). Classification (NCBI taxonomy): domain Eukaryota; kingdom Metazoa; phylum Chordata; class Aves; order Psittaciformes; family Psittacidae; genus Nestor; species Nestor notabilis. Next base: position 445,285 of record NW_009943161.1, on the reverse strand, counting down.
GCGCTGATTCCTCTCTACCAGGACTTTCAGATTTCCTCTTTGTTTGAGAGAGATAATGATCCAGTTCTTGGCTGCGATGTTTTGGAATGGGGTGAAGTCAGATCATGGAAAGCTAAACATGTTTTCCTACCAGTTAGGTTTCGAGATGGATACTTTTAATGCAGGAAATGTATTAGGGAACCAGAGTCTGTTACCTTAGGATTTTTCTTTTTTTAAAACATTTTTTCTTTAATGAATCAAAATGTTTCTGAATCTGCTTTTTCACCACAGCAGGACTCACCAGCCAATATAAGTATCAGAGAAGAGGGCACAGTGGCATTCTATGTTCCATTTTCCATCAGTGTTTGCTGTAATTAGAAGACTTTCTGCCTTGATGGGAAAGCCACAGGCTACGAGGCTAACGCAGAAATGAGGCAGAACCATACTATTCACCTCAGATTCAGGTTCCTTTTATTAAATAAGTTTCCATTTCACAGTGGGAGTTTAAGGCTTTAGTCAGAAGTGAAAGGCTGTAACATGCTGGAAAGCTGATTAAAAATACATGCTACATATTAACAGAGCGCAAATGGAATAATTTTATTCTTAATTCTTTCAGTTATTAAGGTACATCAAAGGCACATAGTTTTTAAATTATGAAAGAACATCCCATCCCTTTAGGCAAGGTGATTAGTGATATTAGTATCAATAATATCAATTAGTATTAGATCCTTTTGGTGCATTAACAGGGAGTAATGTCGATCTGGCTACTCACAGAGAAGTGTCTAGAAGGGAGCTTATCAAAGTGACTCTCTTCCCCTTACCCTAAAACCCTTTGCCTTGTTTACCTCATTAATAACAATGCAGGATCCTAAAAGGGTGCTTCCAAGATATGTTGTGGAATCACAGACATCAGCAAGATTGAGGGATATTTACATGCTCTGATCTCATGTGGGAAGAGGGAGGGGATATAAAACTGGAGAGCCATAGGAGAGCAGCAGAGTCTGGGAAGTGCAGCATGGCTGGTTATTTCAACCGCACTTCAACACGCTTTGCAAGTGAAGAGAGTTTTGTGAGCTTAAAAGAAACAAAGAGTAGCAGTTCCTATAATGTGCAAAAATAAAGATCTGTTGTTTAAAAAGCACACAACTGTATCTACCACCTCCTGATGCTTTTGACAGGAATCGCAGAAGGAGCAGATTGGATCAGCAAAACTTCACTCAGCCCTGACAGTTTGATTGCACTGCTGTGGAGGATATGACAGATGTTGGAACAGCACGAGCAACTTAAACAAAATGCATCAAGCACAAAGCTGGGGCTCAGCTTTTCCTCCACTTACAATGATTTGCAGTCTCTGAGGGGTCAGAATGTAGGGGTGACGGTTTTACATGTACAGGGATGAAAGGGGGGAAAAGGGAAGATTGAGACAAGTAGGAAGAAATTGCCTCCAAATGATGAAGTGCCCAGCAGTATCAGGCAAATGTATGGAACTGGAAACATGCTTTTCATGGAATTATTTTGTTTGCCTTTCGTGGAATTATTCAGAAATGAATCATAGCTGGGGCAAGGGAGGCTTTGGAGATTCATCGAGCCAGCAGAGAAGAGATAAACAAGCTTTACAGCACGTGCACATGTGACAATAAACAGCAAATATTCAAAGGAGACAAGGGGCAGATGTTTGGCAGCTCATTCCTTCCTCAGATATTTACCTACCTGTGGCATTGTTTTCAGATTTTCTGAGCACTCCTTGCTCTGTCTGATTTTACAAACTGTACTCAGCATTTCTGAGAAGTGAGACAAATAGGAAGTATTCAAGTCACGTACCAGAAGATCTGATACACACAGTAGACATGTACACGGCTGATGCTTAGGCAACAGCATTTCAGAACCAGTGCCTAGTATGACACTGCCAGATGATGAATTTAGCCTATATATTCAGTGAGTTCTTGCAAGCCACACCAGGCTGCTTTCCACATCAGAAGTGAGCTATTGATTTGCCTCCTGTGCTTCATGGAAATCTCTTCTACTCTCTGTTGTGTGTATGTATGTGAGGTCAGCAGTCATATTTCATGCTCACCATTTGTTGTTTACCGTTACAGAAGTGTTTATTTTAATGTGGGTAAAACATAATCAGAAGCTCCCACAGCAAAGTAGGTGGTAGCACTAGATAGATACAAGGAGTAGGTGAGCTGTGGATGTTTTATCTTCTTCCACAGTACTGTGAATGCATCACCATCTTTACCCAACACACTTCTTCATATTTAGGTTTCAGGCATGGGCACAGAATGACCAAGTAGGGCAAGAAGGTCTTTGCCAACAATCTGGCTAGACTTATATAAGGAGAGCTTTAAACCAGATTTAGCTTTGGAAGAGGCTGGAATTTGTGCAGTGGAGAAGAGCCAGAGTATTAGGAGCCAATGGGGCTGCTGCATTCTTAATTTAAAAAAAACCCCACTGTTTTCCCAAACTTTTTACACCCACACATTCCAATGGGCTTTCTTTTCTACCAGTAGTGAAGATCCCCTAATCCACTGGCTTTTCCTTTCTCACATCCCTCCTGTAGATATATTTCCAGTAGATGCCTCAAAGACGGGAATTAAACTGAAGAATAGGATTTTTATGTTGTAAGCTCCTGCAATGTTTTTCTTTCTCTTTACTTTCAAGTGCATCTCAAGCAGGTGGCAGCTTTCTGGTTTCATTTGTTCACAAAATGAACTCAAAAATCCAGCCCATGCCTTCCACATGAACTATGTTGATCCCAGGTCCTCTCCTCAAGGACTGCTCAACCAAATTGTCTCCTTATATCTAGATGGGACAACAAATGTCCTGCAAGACTGAGCCAGAAAACCACACATTATGTTTCTTAGCAAGACCATCATTTGCTAATAGGCTGAGATTTTCAGCATAACACTGTATTGCCACTTCCATGGCAAGCTTTCTGGGAGTAGGATTGCTCTCACTTTCCATCATGTGTAATTCAAATCACATTCATTGTCTTTCCAGAGAAAAGCAAGCAAAACACAGTTGTTTTGTGAGCAAAACACAATTATTTATGCTTATCTTTTGTATGCTCTAAACCTGCACTAGTTTGATGACTTATATTCAAAATTCAGGACACAGGATATTCAGACAGTTCTGGTGTTGAACTTTGTAGGAATATGTGTATTTAATAGTTTAGGCTCATCTCTTTCTGCATCGACCATTTTAATATCCTTCACTTTACTTTGCTCAAACGTCCCAATGGGGTGTCCCTTCTCAGCAGCATGATGCTTTGGAAAATGTAGCCCTTTGTATGTGAAATTTGTCTGTCTGAACAGCTTTGTCTGTAGTTCATGAAGACATAAAGGGCCTGTTAAAAGATTATTAACCAATTAACTTTATTTACCTATGATTACAGTGTATCTATTATCTCCCTCTATTGATTTGATGGGTAGCCACCATTAGATGCCTAATTCTAAGTGGCTAAACTACCTGAGAGTAATTCCACTGCACTAAATCACTAAACCATTCCAGTGGTTTAGTACTTCATTTTGTGCATGTCTCTTGGGATGGGAAGCCACAGTAGTTACAAATTGAAAGACAAGAACTGGAGATAGCAATAGCCAAATTAAATAAGAGCACTTTGCTAAATTTTCATGACCTTAATTCCCCTTGGGAATCTGGAGTCCAGGGAGAGGACAGGAATTTGAGGCTTCTTTTTTCCCTTCTTCCAAAAGATTTTGTCCATCCCTAGAAATCTCATGTAAGTTAGAAATATTACAAGTTTTCTGCTTTGATTGCTTCCTTGGCTAGGTAGGACTGGAGTAACAAGCAGCATAACAAGTACATGACAACATATGGGAACAGCAGTACACAAATATACTCATTGCAAGAGAATCCAAATCACAATCTTGGACATTCATTGACTTGGCTAGGTTTGGCAAGTAGAACAAGGATTTATGAAAATAAGGTTGTGCCTTTCAGTGCTTTTCAGCTGACTTTAAGCTGAAAGAAACCTGAGGATCAGAGCAATGAGACATGCAAGGCTATAGTCTCTGAATTCCCTGCAGGCCTTATTATGTGTATAAGGAGACAGACAGCAAGTATTTCAGAGCTGAGGAAGCTATTGCACTTGATTTTAAGGTAATTAAAGTGTGTGAGTGACAGCAGAGATGACATGTGATGCATCAGACACCTTCTCTCCATTTTGCCTCCTGCTTGGCAAACTCATCTGCATGCTGAATGAAGGATAATGTCTCAAAGCCTTCTGCCTCTACCCTCATAGGCTTTCTGTTCTGCTTTCCTCGTTCTTCCTCACAGCTCTCCTCTGCTCTGGGATTTCAGAGAGAATATCTAGCATTTGCTATTAACTAGTTCCTTATTCCACCTGTGCCTAAGCCAAAACCAAAACATTTATTCCTACCAATAGTTCTTGGTCATGCTCTAGGGTGTAAAAATTAGCAGTGTAGTGGGCCATTGAGAAGAAAATAGACCCTGTACTTCAATATTATTGTTAGCTGCTGTGTAGCACTCCAGTGCAAACAAATGCAGACGGAAAGGCATGTTGTATTCATTGGTATTTTTAATCTGCTCATTTTGATTCCAGTAAGTCAACCACAGCCAATGTGAGAGTGAGGATTCATTGTGAATATTCAGTTATTGAAGTGAATGAGTCTGTCGTCATGCACACAGTACTTCCAGTGCATGGCCTGGATCTGATGACTGATGAATATGTGACATGCACAGGAAGGTCTTCTCTTGCACTAACACAAGTAGTTCCATGCATGCTGCAAGACATTGAGTCCCAAGTGTTTGGAAGACTGTTGTCTAAGCCTCATTTCTGAAAGATCTGTCTTGGTTGTCTTCTAAGGGGTTGTAGACCATCCATGATTGCAAATAGGTGTATTTACATTAAAATAGAAAGACAGGAAATACACACAGAGCTGATAATTGTTCACATTATTCCATCTGCCTAATAGCAGAACAAAATTACTGCCAGAATTGAGTTCACTGCAAGTGAAAACAAAAAGCCTGAGGCATTCAGAGCCATTAAAGAGAAGGGAAGGTTTAGGATTTGACCTGTGATGGTCTTTTGCCTCCTTTGACTGCACCTCTAAGTTGAACTGAATCAAAATGAAAGCAACCATGGATTGAATGGTATGTCAGGTTGCCAAAGGGAGGGAGGACAGCAGCTCACATGCCTTAAAATCGCAGCGTTTCTTTCACCAGTTCCTGATTAAAATGGTTGTGAGCCACAGAACTCTGTGTGGGAACTGTGGGTGATGAAAACCTTTGGGGTTTTCACCCTGTGAATGGTTACAGCCTTTGGGGGGGGGGGGTTCACCCCTTTGATTTAGAAAGTGAGAATTCAAATTGTGGCAAGGATATCATTTAGATCAGCTTGCTTATGAGAGAACAATGTCACTGAGCCAACCAATAAGTAAACAGTGATTCTGGAATCTGCAGGGAAAGACATGTCCAATCCTTCCTCTGATAAACGTCACTCCAGTAGTATTGTTTTTGTCTTCTATTTCTGGAAGTACAACTGAGGTTTGTAGGTTAAAGAAAGATACGGAAGGAAATTGAGAGTCACAGAGTTGGGATTTGTATTCTTTGACATGACCAGATCAGGCTGACTACTGTGATATCAGAAAATCAAGCACAAGATGCCTTTTCTGTTCTTTTTCACTAATACCTGCCATAAGGACCTTCCTGAGACCAGTTATTCAGAGAAATGTCTGAAGGAGGATAAGGAGCAAGGGAGTGAATACAGAGTATAGCACAACAGTCATAATGAAATTGCCAGTAACCACATAGATTTGTTTAACTACTTTTGGATAATAACAGTGTTCGAGGCCAGGTTGGACAGAGCCTTGGGCGACATGGTCTAGGGTGAAGCGTCCCTGTCCATGGCAGGAGGGTTGGAATTAGATGATCTTAAGGTCCTTTCCTACCCAAACCATTCTATGATTCTATGAATAGAGGGGTTTTTATTATTATATTACACTGTGCCTATATGCACTTCTGGGCACCCCACATGTGTACATGTGGATTCTCCCCTTTGCTGTGTATCTTTCAAAGCAACACTTCTAGGATGCTGCCAGCATGACCAACATTCAGCCTTCTCCTCCAGCAGATGCTCTTATCTTCCCATCAGTGATTTCCCACCATAAGGGCTTCATGGCTTACTTCCCTTGAGTAACAGAAATGTAGCAAGCGTCTTGTCTTGGGTATTTAACAGGGGGCTCAATACTTGTGGTGAAAGGAGGGTGCTCATATGAAGCTGTAATGACTAGCTGTCAGGGAGATGCATGGTGTACTTTCAGCAACTGAACACAAACAGATGAGGGTGACGGTGGTATTTCTCCAGTCCCTTAATTAGAGCTATTTGATAGCAGAGGCACAAATGGAGATTTTTCATCATCTCTGGTGAGGATGGAGGTGGGATGGGGAAGCTGGTTTGGTCTCCTTAGCCTCCGGCATCCTTTGCACTGTGATACATGTTCATCTCCTCAGTTTTATTACTCTCTCTTTAGCTCTTTATTTCTTCTTTTGTTTCTCTCTGCAATCCTTTCCCTTCCTTACCTCCTTCAGATTCCTAACAGGAACTAGCTTCCATTTTACATAACTGGAACCTCCAGTTTTTCCACAAGAGACTTCTCTAACTCAGTTGTTCAGAACTGCAGTACACTTTAAAGATCACCTGTAGGGTTGTTATGTACAGGTAGCTCAGTGCTGCAAATAAAGGAAACTGAGACACAGTTAACAGTTGGTGAATACTCCTAACAAGCTGAGAAGAGAGCTCAAAACTTGTACTCCCAGCACTGGACTCTCACCTGTACATAAGTGAGCTCCCTCACTCCTTGTCATGTACAACAACGCACAAGCACAAATGTGATGCAGCACAAAGAGATCTAGGGGCTTAGAGAATATACTTGTATAAAAGGTTCTCTATATAAGACAAGGAGGATAGTTTTATTTCTAGTCTGAATGTGAAGAAACTTCAAAAGGGGGAAATACGTACCTTTTCAAGTTCCTGGGAGAGGAAAAGAGAGACCCACTTCCCTTCATTTCTATCTCTGCCCCTCACAACCTGTTCTTCAGATCTAATTTATCACAGGATCAGCTGTATCTCCCTTTCCCCACACAGCCTGGATACAGACGCTTCTTCTAGGTGATTGCACTGGGGGACCATAAGGGGAGTCTCAGACCTTGCCCCTCACAATATCTCCTCTGGGAAGTCCAAGGAAATGCAAAGTCCCTTGTGATAAATTCAGAGGTTTTGGCAGGTAGACAGCAACAACAGGAGGTGGAAACAGACAGCTGTGCAGGGGAGGAAATGGCGATATAAATACATGTTTAATTGCAGTTTAATTACAATTACTTAGTAGGCAAAGTTTATTTAAATGCAGTGTAATTAGAGTGAGACCTTGATTTAATCACTGTCTTACCAGATACAGTTACTACTATTTTCCTTCGCTTCCTCCTCCTCCACCACCTCTTGCATTCCCTCTCCTGAACTTGCCTAAGGAAATTAAAAGCCAAGGCTTGAAGTAAGCAGAAGGTATCCATCTTGGAAAGTTTTCAGTTTCCTGCAAATTCAATTGCCAGGTGGCTACCAGCCCAGAATTTTCTCTCTGGAAATTGTGAAACCCCCTCTCTGTCCTGGCAAGCCGTTATTCTTCCTTAGCAGCTAATGATAATGGATCCTCATTAGCTGTGAATGACTTATCATGAATATAATTCATCATTGATGGCAGACCTCATAACCCATCTGCTCACAATGAGTAAATTATATAGCCCAGTCAGACGAGATGGATTGTTCTTTCTGATCTACCTTTGGAGTGTGTCCACATCCTGTTCCAATCAGTGCATACTTTGTCTTCGCTCCATGATCTAGGTGAACATGAGGAGAGGCATTTGGGCAAAACCTCTTGTGCAGCTGACCCCGGATATCATCATTCACTATTTTCCCTCTTCCACTGCTGCTTCTTCCTATGCTCCTTGCAATGAATCTGGACATGGCAGTTGCTTACTTTATGAGAAAAGTATTAACATCAGACATCTCCTCTGGATCTATTGATATGTTCATGGCTTGCTCCTGCAAGAAAACTTTCTCCATTCTAATTATCATAGCACTCAGCTCTTTCATGGATGCTACATGTTTAAAACACTATTAAGCAGTCCCAACCAGAATTCTTTTGCCTTCTCACCTGAGGGCTGCATTTCCTCCTCTCACCTTCTTCCCTAATGGTTAGTTATCACGTGGCTGATAACCACTACTGAGAATACAGTTATTCCCACCCTTCACCAAGAAGAAACTAAGGCACAGACTAGTAGTCATAGCTGGTAGTTGACATAGACATGGCAGACTAAGAGGGAGGGGGAATGTGCACAGCAATTTGCCAAAACTACATGGCAAAACAGTGGTCAGGCTGGGATAAAAGTCTCTAAAAGAGCAGGGATTCAAATATTCCATTTCGGTCTGCTACTTGAGTCTCTCTTCTTATCACCTGTACTTTGCTTTGAATGGAAACAAACTTGAGTATTTCTACTTGCCTCTGTGAAATACACAGCACGTACTATGTACTGATATTATCCGCAAGATTTGCTAGAGAAATCTTACAACCCTCTGGAAAGACAGATAGGATAATTCTGGGATGTACCAGAGGAGTGGTGCTCAGTCCATCACAGTGCCAGCCCTTAACAGGTAATTTGTATTTCTACCACCACCTCAGCTGACAGTTACCTCTGCAGCCCAAATATTTATGCTTCCATGGAGGGATCTCTTGTCCCTGCTTTTGGACAATTCTGGAGAAGGTCTTTTGCTCTTTACTCTCCATGTAACATCTGGTCCCCTCTGAAGTCCATAAGCTCTTAGCAAGTTGCTTACTTCAGTGAAAATAGCATTTGCTCCTTCCACATCAACACCAGTTAATTCATGTTGCCTTACTCTGCATCTGTCTCAGCCTTTTTTCCAGCAGCAATAAAAAAG
>NW_009943161.1:409896-436304 GCF_000696875.1 Nestor notabilis | reverse complement strand
GATTTAAATCTCTCCATAAAACTGTGAAGCTGCTCATTAATTACTGCATATTTTATATTTCATTGAACCATACTGGCCCTGCCTGAAGAAAAATAATGAACTGCTGGGGTCTTGCTCAGGGAACCAAAACCAGAGACATGGAAGTTTTTCCCTCCCTCCTTTCCTGTCACAGTTTGCTCTGGCTGCTTGCTTTCTTCTGGGTTGTTTTTTTTTCCCCTTTCCTTCCTTCCTATGCTGCTGACATTTTAACCCTCTCAGATCACTTCTAGGTGACCTGACCATCTTCTGTACTGTTCTTATCACGATTCATATGGATGTTATCTAAATCCCAAAAACAGGGAGAAAAAAAGCAAGTGGAGGTTTTAGTTTTTACTGTCCTTCCTTTCCTGGCCCTGAGAGTGTGGCCCTCCATCTCATTCAGACTGGTGTTCTTGGTGAGGAGATCTCTCCCCATTATAGGCTTTCTAAGAGCTGAGGGTCACTGAGTCCTTCGTACCCCTGTGAAGTGGGTAAATAGGCTGTGAAACCTATTTAACCTGCTGTGTTGGGCCTTGTGTTCCAGATCACAGTAAATCACACAGAGCCAAATGGATTTTTCCCCCTGTGTTAATATTTAATCGACAGTAAATTTTTAATAGGGAGGGACTTTCACATGTCATCCTGAGAATGCCAAGTGGGCAAAAGAAAGAAAGGAACAAACTTAGAGGAATGGATGCAAAGCATTGCAGAAGGGAAAAGAGGAAAGATGAGAGAAGAAAAAGTGAATGGGGAATGGAAAAGAAGAGGAGAACAGCAAGGCAATAGTCACTTCAGCATCTTTGGAGATGAGTTTCTCAGATAACAGCAGCTTAGTGGAGCTCCCTGCCCTCACAGCAGTGAACAGTTCATAAACAGCAGGGAAGTGAATAAGCCTGGGAAAGGGTCTTTGACCCAAAGGTACTTGTACCCTTCCAGAGTTTATGTCTCACATCCAGTTTTTCCATCAAAACAAATAAATTAATCAGTGATTTGTGAGTCCAATTTGGCAAAAAAAAAAAAAAAAAAAGGAAATTATGGTTGTGGTCCAAAATCCATAATTACACTCTAGTGCTGTGTGTGATTGAGAGAAAGGAATAGAGTCACAAGGAGAGACAGATACCACTGACTAGATAAAGAGCTGGTGTGGAGAGATACAGCAAGTGCTTCTGATAGATGGCAAGCATTAGATGGAGTGGATATATAGTTAAAATTAAAGAGATGGATACCTTGAGCACACACGGGAAGATACCTTGTAGAACCGTACTGTGAATAGATGTTGCAGGAAGAGGGATATTAGATAGACAGACACTGTCTGGGAAAAATGGGTAAGGCATCAAGTAATGATTCAGCTAGGCACATAAAGATTGATTCTGCTGATAAATAAACTCTATAAATACTACAAAAGATATCTCAGTAGCCTGCCATCCATGAATATTTGACACACACATCGAAGACACTGCATAGCACCTCATCCAAAATAAACATAACCAAGCAGCTACTAGATATGTGTGCGATCGTACTGTTTAAACATTTAAGAGATGTTACCAGCTGCAGCAAAACTAGCAATTTATCACCTGATTCAAAGCTCGTTTCACCCTGATGGACACATCATTGATGGCCTGGCAACAGCATGGCAGAGAAGGCCAGGCCAGCAGGTAGACAATTAAGTGCTGAAGCAACATTGGGTAACTAAATGGGAAAATACAGTGTTTGGATTTCAGAATTAGAAATAGGCCACAGCCTGAGCATGAGCTTCCCATCTTGTATCCAAAGTATGACATGTTTCAAATAATTTCCACCACTGTGTTATACTGGCCCAAGCCTGATGTAATAGGCTTGTCTGTCCCATGCTTCTGTTATAACCCCAAAACCCCCGTAGGAACCTCCATTCCCAGCTCTCCTCAGCTATCTTATTAACCTTAGTGAGCAATCGAAAGTCCTGCTACTGAGTGTCCTGGCAGTCGTGTAGAACATCCTGTTCTTCTGTAACAGGCGTTAGTTATCATCTACATGGATGCTTTTTTACTCCTGCACTTGGCAGATGCTGCCCAAATTGAGAGCCATTCCAGGGATGCAGCTCCTGCTGTGATTCCTGTGATCGATGGTCCAGAGGACTGCTAGAGTAAAAGAGCATCTAAGGAGAGAATGTACTTTCATACTTTATCTTTCCACCTTCAATGTGTCCTATCTCACCTCAGACTTCTGAGCATTTCCTTGCTGTGGTCTAGGCTGAGGTTTTCAGTATTCCCACTGAATGGACTTCTGTATCAGCTACCGTTTTGTTCACCTTCCTAGCCACCTTTCTACCCTGTGTCTTCGGCAGGATTTCTCCTTTTGTTGATTGCTCAGCCCCATGTCAGAGATGCTCATTTTGTGGCTACAGGTCTCTACTTAGCATGTGTTATCACACTGTCATTGAAGATGACAAGCTCCTTCTTAGGTCACAGGTGAGCATCCTCTAGGCTACTGCTAATGCTGCCTCTCCAGCACAGGCTGCCTGTGCTCAGAACCCTCTGAGAGTTTCTGGTGCACCTCAAAGTCATTCTGGCATATGCCAGAGTTGGTTTGCTAAGTTCATTCCCTCTGTAACTTGAACATGCAGGTCCACAGTGATGGAAAGGCAAGCACATTAACCTCTGCTCTTCTCCTGCAGCAACTCCTCCCCACTACAGTTATCACTTTAAGACAGTCCTAAGCACAAACAGTTTGATTTAAATTCTTGCTATCATAGGCATTATGTTAAGTATATGTTTTATAAATCATTCAATCTAACGCACACCCATAAAGTTCCACAGAAATAACTCTACAAACTGTCTTTCAGGTTGCTATGGATGCTGCCTTCAGGGCCCAAATGTTACTTCATGGGGAGAAGAGGAGATTATATATATTTTTAATGGCTTCAAACACCAAATTAAATTTGAAATTAGCATTGAACTCTATCATCTATTTTCAATAATGATGCTTAATGTTGTCGTGAGAGAATCAAGTGCTTTATGTGGTAGGTGTCGATTGAGTCTTGTTCAGGAAGTTGTCCAAGGGCTCTTGGGTATGACATGCTGGGAAAGTGATTAAAACCCTGTCAGATTAAGTGAGAATAGTATTTCTGGTTTTCCCCTCTCTCCTTCATTTCAGTCTTCCCTAGCAGCCAGTTCCTATCTCTAAGGATATATCTTTTAATAATAATTGCTTGTTATCAGTGGATATTTTCCAGTACAGCAAAGATATCTAAATCCAAAGCCTCCAACAGAGGAAATTGATAGGTCTGAGTTTAAGGAGTGTTAGGTTAATCCATCTCAAAGGATACCCTCTGTAAGAAGTGAAATGTTAAGCATTTCCTGACTATGGGGAGTAGCATGGGAGAGGGGTATGCCAAGCTTCTAACAGGGCAGATCTTAAAAGCAGCAAGGGAATAGAAAGCTCGGGAAATCTTCTTCCTTGATTGTCTCCCTGCAGACTTCTATTGCACTGGAAATGTCTAGGACAGCATGAGAAGGCAAAAGAAAGCATCTCTGAAGCTAGAGCTGTTGGTTTGTGGTGCCTGGCTTTGCTCCTCATCACAGATAATTTGTCCTTTTTGCTTAATGAATTACCCCTGAGCAGTTTAGGTTAATATGTGTAATATGACTAAAAAGCCTGATTGTAGGCTTTTACCTAATTGTGAGTGTTTTTCTCCCAAACTCATAGGAAACAGTTACAATAAATATATGTGTGTTAGGGAAAAGCAACCAGCAGGATCTGTGCTGTCTTTCACTAAGACCTGTTGCTAGGAGCATGGCTGAAAAAGGCTGCCTAACTGATGCTCTGGATAAGTATATACAGCCTCTCTGACCTTAGTCTGCCACTTCCCAAGCTCCCTGCTTTCCCAGAACTACACAAAGCAGGCACCACTCTCCCAGGAGTGCCTGCAGTTTGCACCATGCCTTGCCATAGTGCCCATCTGTGGAGTAAGTGACATCAAAGTGCCACAGGCTCTCCCTGCTGTTGTAATTATCATTACATGATTTGACATTGCACAACAATCCTTACTGGCAAACCAAGAAATATTCTGAGTATGAAGAATTAGGGATCCAGGCCTTGCACTTTTGCCAAGTTTTGTCACAGGGCATATATCTTACATCTTTTATTTCTTGAAAATGTTGCACTGGCTGCTCACTGAATTTAGAATTCTTCGCTTTCTGTTCTAAACCTGACAAGATTTAAAGCAGTGTTGCTCCCTGCCTCTGAAATGGCTACAGAATTAGTGGTGAATGATGCTGTTCAGGAGTTCAGCAGCTCAGCTGGGACAAGCTGGTGCAGCTCCATGCACATTAGCAGACCTTTTCCTGACAAATCATCAGACTTCTTCCCTTCTCAGAACGCAGTATGGGGTGTTTCAGGCTGCAAAGCTTGTATGTAAAGTAAATGCATTGTTATTTAGAAGTGATTCATATTGTTGGGAAGCCCAGAAAGGGAAGCTGATTGGTGAGTAAGCAATGGAGTGTAATAGCCCTGAGAAAACTGCTGTGTAATAACAGCTTTGATTCCTTGCAGGATAAAACTGTATAATGTTTGCCATTCTTCCTGTACCTTTCATGTGTACAGCACTTCATATACAGTGAGTGTATTACTTTGTCATGTGGACTGATAACTGGTCTGATCCTTCCTGGCTTTTCTAGTCTGCTTGAGAGAAGTATGAAGTTTTCAAACAAAGTTTTAGGCTTAAAGTAACATCTAAATTATAGATTTCTGAAATCGCCTTGGCGGTGTTTCTTGATAGGCAGCTTTTTGAGCTGAGCTGATAACCCATCTTGCCTCAAAGATGCTTTTCTGTGCTCCTTGATACTGAATTGCCTGTATCATGCACCGTTAAATCTGACACAGTTTATCTGCAGGTTGGCTGTGCAGAAAAGGAGAAAGTCCAATGTAAGCCTGGCAAGCTCAGGGTAAAGTCAGCAGCAGTCTGACGTTGCTGCACCCACTCAACCAGCCTCCACCATTCCAAGAGCCTGAGTTCTTCAGCAGCATCCTGTGCTTTTATAAGGGGTTGTGTGTTACTGACACTAGCATCATGGTTTTTATGGAGAAGGAACAGTGCACAGCAGTCAGTAACCTGTATGCATTCATGAATACAACCTTCCTAAATGCATCCCTTCTGTAAAGTGTGTTTGTGTATTCCAGCACTCAGATTTGTGCTGTTTGTACTGGCCAATATTATTTTGTGGGCTTTTTCAATGCACTGGGGGACAATTCATGAGCCAAAACAACTCACGATCTGGTCTTTTCCTGGTGTTTTAGTTCCTGGAAGACAGAACCCACCATGAAAAGCGCAGATGTCTCTTTATAGTGGTGCAATGAGAAGCTTTCTGAGGCAGAGAGACAAAACAAGGAGCTAGGAAAACATCGATACAAAGGCAAATGCTGGGAAATACAAGACATCCTGACTAACAAGGTTTTCAGGTCTAGCGGAACCAGCATTGCACAAGTGCTCAGCCTTTGTGTCCGCTAGCTGGATGGCTGGCTTTGTCTGCTAGACAGGCTGGACAACTTCAAATCAGAGGCCAGGCTGGGTACAGAAAATCTGGCAGCTTGTGACAGTTTCTTTCCCATCTGAATAATCTCCCCTTCACTTTTATGACTTCTTGTTTTCAGTATTGCAAGAATTACAACTTTTCTCTCTGCAATATGATCTGGAAGCTAAACCTTGGTATTACTGAGCACCTCTCGCTCCTCCTGGTGTCAGCAGGAGTACTACATCCTCATCATTCCTCCAGCTAAACTCTTCATTCTTGCCTGGCAGAATCATGAACATTCACTTCTGTCCCTAATGGATCTGGAAACTTGCTATTTTCTTTACTGAAGTCTTGGTTTGCTGAGAGGAGGTTTTGGACCAGACTCATCAAGGTTGTTAAGCACCTATTTTCTTTCTGCTTTTGGTAGAGAGAAAGGCACTTACATAGAAGTGGTGATTGGGAAAGGCTTTAAACTGAAAGAGGGTAGATTAAATTAGACATTAGGAAGAAATTCTTCATTAAGAGGGGGGTGAGACACTGGCAGAGGTTGCCCAAAGGAGCTGTGTCTGCCCCGTCCCTGGCAGTTTTCAGGGCCAGGTTAGACAGGGCTTGGGGCAACCTGGTCTAGAGGAAGGTGTCCCTGCCCATGTCAGAGGGTGGAACTAGGTGCGATGTAAGGTCCCTTCCAACCCAGATCATTCTGTAATTCTATGATTAAACAGCTTTGCACCCTCATTCAGACTAGAAAGGTGGTGGAGAGCTCCAGACACACCCTGGCTCTGTCCCCATGCTGTAAGCTTTGCCAGCCAGATAGAGTGATGGAGTCTTCTGTGCCCACGTCACTGGGGGACTGGTTCAAAGACAGAACAGCAGTTTGCTCAATGTGACTGCAAGCTCACCAAGTGTAGAACCTGTATCTTTCAAACCCAGCTGGTTTAGCCTCATGATTCAATTTTCCCCTGATTCACAGTCTGACATATCTTTGCAGTCACACTGCACACAAGAATTGACCTTTTATCGTTTTTGGTTGTAAATCAGAGAGTGGCATTAAATGCTCAGGGTGGTGCTCTATGAAGTGATTGTTTCACTGCTCCGCAAGCTGTGCTCTAATTTGTCCCATCCATCCAAATACATGTCTTATTTTGATTAAATGAATACTTCTGTCAGTTTATGTTGCTGCAGCGTTCACTCAGAATGTGCTTGCTTCTGTGATGTGTTAGTACTCTTTTAATAGTTTTAGTGGGAATTTATAGGTGCATATATACATTTACACACACATAGTCACCTACGGAAAAAGTAAGAAAATGTAATTGCAACTTCCAGGTAAAACACATAGAACATTTTGGCAGGCATTTGAAAATTGATCTTTATAAAATATTCAGGAAATATGTTAACAGCCATTTTAAGAATTGTTCTCTGCTGGGAATTGATAGATGCTACAAGCTACAAATGGATTAATTTGAAAACAGCATTTCACTGTTAAACAGGTGAAACATTATTAGATACAGGAACACACAAAAGTATTAGGAGATTTATTGTACAACAAATAGCAATGGCAACTTTTATATGCGCTTTACTAAGTTCTTTTTGAGAGGTGATGCCGCCTCCTTAGATCAGAGCAAATGGCTGTTGTTTTCCCTCTTTCCTCTGTTTCTAGGGAGTCATATGTTCCTGGCTGGTAGGTCCTTCTGGCACAAAGAATCCCTTTAAACCCTGTTTGAATTCTGAAGCAGGATGAAGATAATGCTTCATGTTTGTGTCAGCCCTCCATGCCAATTTTTTTCCTCCTGTGCTAAACCTTTAAAATTCATCCTTGTAATTCCTGACAGATAAATTTTAGGAGGCAGGGAGAGCATAATGAAGTATTTTCTGTTCTTCATGAAACATCTGGCAGGGCTTTGGCAAGATCAAGGAATTAGCAAGAGTTGCCACTTGTATACTGTAGCTGACATTTTTTGTTGTCCTTAACAAAGTCCAAAGCCATATGCAAATCAACTGCGTAATGAGTGAGGTTAAGCAAGGTTTTGGATTTGGTTCCATATGGTGTTAAAAACATAATTGATCAGAATGTTTTGAAATATATTGAACACAAGTGTTCAGGCTTGTTTTATCTAATCTCATTATGTCTGGAAGAAGATTTAGGAAGAAGGCAGATGCTGACGTCTTAACCTGGGTCTATTATCAGTTATCTATGATCACACACACTTCATCAGATGTTTCTTCTATAAACCCCACTTCAGTTTGCTTTAAAAGCAAGATAGATTTCTTTGGCCTTGCCATCTCTATCTTTTATGGGTACACATACACACAGTGTCTCTCTCACTTTCTTAATTATAATATTGACTAAACACACTTGTTCTGGGCAGGAAAGGATGAGAAAACTAAAGTTACGTACCAGTCTCAGAACTTTTTACACTACAGGAAGTTTCTCAGATTAGTTATGATGAACATCCCTGGAATGAGATGCATAACTTTTAGGGGGATTATGAGTTTGAAGATATGTATTGGATTCATTTCAAGAAATCTGTGATAACATAGGACCTTGTGGAGATGCCGTTACTTTGAGAGTTGGCCATGTTGACTGATGTGTGTCAGCTGGAACCTCTTAGGCTTCATCTTTGCCACTATGCTGGTTTTGAATTACTTGTTTCCTGTATGCTTCAGAAACTGTTTTCTATGACCCGTAAACTGAGATTTTCCTGAAGGCTTTCCTTAAAAGCAGAATTCAGTGGTAAAGCAGGTGTTAAACCCCAACATGGTGCCATACCCTCTCCCCTCTCTGGACACTCCAGAACCAGAATCATTCCTTTTATCAGAGCTCAGCACTTTAAATCCTAGTCATTGTTTAACCATTTGAAGACCCATGATTCTGAAAGAACAAAGAACTGTGCAGAAGGGTTTCTAGAACACTCATTCCTTACTTCAAAAGGTACAAGAATGAGTCAGGTTCATGTGGAATAGGAGTATGTCCACAGTTCCTTACTGGGTATCCAAGATCATAACTTAATGCCACACAAACCTGCTTTTAGCTTCTAGCTTAAGGTCTCAAATAGCTGATGATAACAATTAACAGTTTAGACAACCATTTCTGCCTGCTTGTTGACCATCCCAATAAATCTCAAGTCATAACCAGACGGTCTGAGTCTCCCTCCAGGTGACCTGATGCTTTGTCAACACTCACCTGAAGATTAGAGACAAAGAGCTGGTTTGCCTTTGTCAGTAGCCAGCTATTTCCCTGAGGTTGCTTCCACTTGAATGCAATAGCATGTAGGTTCAGTGATCTTTTGTTATCTCTCAGCTAGCTGTAGGAGTAACTTCTGATACCTCCTATGTCTTGTAATGAAAATTGAGCTCTGAATACAGAACAAACCATGGAATTGTGTGGCTGTGTAGGTTGTGGGGGTCCAAGTGTATGCATATATACATATGTGTGCATCTATTATTTATCCAACTGTAAGGAAAGGTAGATAAGGGATGGTGATCTACTCTGTGGGCTAATACAGACATATTTACATATACACACACATACACACATCTATCATGGATTCTCTGAAACATCAGAGTGGTTATCAGCTAAAATGAGATTTTCATGAAGAAAGAGATTCCTTCATGAAATATGAATAAGAGGTTTCTTTCTCCTCCAAGGGGTATAGTGATTGGAATTTAGTCATTTACATCAGTTATTAGTTCAGTCAGGTAGTTACATGTCTATCTGTCATCTGGTGTGCAAGCAAATATCTGCACTCATAGTTATCTGACCAAAAAAATACCTTCTACATAAAGCAGATATGTAACTAAAGCACAGCCTAGACATGTCTTGGGCATCTTAGAACATTTTGCTTTCAAAATCCCAAATCCTTTAAGTCGTTCAGAGAGAAGTCAGGGATATAGACATATGGAACTCAGACTTTTGAAATTAAATATATAGAACCAATTACAAAAATTGGATGAGGTCAGTGGAGTTATATAAAACAGCACCTAGGGAAACAAGAACCCAGGAGAACCGCATGTCTTTACATCATTTATTCTCAGCAGTACAAATCTGCAGCATCTTAGCCAAAATCTTTCCACATTTCTTTCCCCTCCTCAGTGCAAACGTCTCAATTACTGGAAGCACCCAAAAGCAATTACAAGGATTCCAATAATCTTCCTGTATTACTGTGGCTGGACTGCTAAGTATCATCAATAACGTGATTATTGTTTTGAGAAGAAATTGCTTGGGGTAGAGACACTGTGAGAAAAGCTCCCAAATGTTTTCAAAATCATATTTTCAGCAGCTCTAACATTATTCAGTGTCCTGATGAGTTTTGGTAGTCTTAGCACCTTCCAATACAGGGGGATGGGGCTGCTGATATTTCCACAGGAAGCTTAAGCCCAAATGTTACCTGTTTTGAAAGCATTTATTTTGATTCTTAAACGCAGGCTAAATAAGAGGAGCTACCAGTGCTTCCTGGTGGATGGGTATTATCCCATCTATTTTATGTCACCCATCTTTCATTTGCTGTGTTTATCTCCCATGTATAATGAATATAACAAGATTTAATAGGCCAGATTTTAAACCATTTACTGTTAGTTGCTTCGCTGGAGCTGGCCATAAATTTCTCTTCAGCATAAGATTGCAACATCTAGCCAAAGGTAGCAAAATATACTAATGAGATTTCTCAAAAGTACTCATTGGATAAGAACCTCTAATTAATTTCAAGAGCAAACATGGGCTAGGCTGCCCGTGTGCTGGTCCTGAGCTGATGCAATGTGATATCTTTCCTTTATATAAACACTAAGTTCTAGTGTAATATGGATCTATAAATCAAGATCAGGGCTTTGCTTTCACAAGATGCAATAACCCAGGCTCAGTTTCCCAATAGTGCCTGAATATATCATGTGTCTACTTATAAAAGTCTTCAGTTTGCTTAAAGTCTGTGTTCAGAGTTTGAGCTCTGGTGTCCATAATGAGAACATAGTGCAGATATAGGCAGTCAGGTGTCAAGTTTTCTTAAATGATGTCTCATGTTGCCAAGGAGTTCACACAGCAAGCCAGTGCTGGTTGCCAGTTTTAGGTGAATGAACTGTTCCCGCTTGTGCAGTGACTGAATTTGTTTAGTGTGACTGAAATTGAGCAGGTTGCACAGTATGTCTGTGGAGGTATAGCTGGAGTTTGCCATGCTTATACTCATGGTTAGGTTCATCTTAATTAACTTCTTACCATAGGTAAGTGTAAACTTTATTCAATACACTGATTTAGCTTTTCAGCACCAATGGGGATGCAGCTGCTTTGTTCATGTCTGCCTTTCCAAGCAGCAGATTTATAGGGTCTTTAGTGTTTTGTCCAAGTCAGGTACTGCACTATGTGAAAGAGTCCATCATTACAACCAAAAGGAATATACGACTTCAGAAATCTTTCCTAAAGTACACACAGGATGGTGCTTCCATGTGCTGAAATGTAAAGGTATTAAAGAAAAAAAACAACAGCACAAAACCTAAGAACTGTTGGAGGGTGAGAGAAGGAAAATTACTTATCTTTGAGGTCTGCACCAACTGCCACAGCTCCATTTCATGGCTGACTTGTACCTGTTCAAGTCAGTGGGTTTTATTAATGCATACTGAATGCCAAAGATGCAGTGTTAGCCCTGCACTGATGTATAGATTGGTTCTCCATTAGGAAGAAATTAATGATTGTTCATAAGACCGAATCCACAGCCTTTGGCTTCTCACCAGCTTTTCCATTTTGCAAGTCTAAAGACCAGCTTGTATGAATTTTATTGGTTAGCACAAGAAGCATGCCTGGATTTGAACTGATACCTAGAATCTGGGAATGTCATGTAACATCAAACTAGTACCCTTCAAATGGGAGAACAATGCTTGCTTGTCCTCTATACAAACCTGTCTTTCACAGAAAGATCAAAAGTGTATCAATGACATGATGTAATTCAATTAAACACAGTACTTCATATTCATACAAGGCTTTTCAGTTTCCCAACCATGTGTAATGAGAGGTGTGTACTCAACATCTCCTCGGCTCTTACACCAGTCATCAACCATCTTCTCACCAATAAGGAGAATGGAAAAGTGGCTCCTGAGAAGACTGAGTTTCTGCTAGATGCAAGTGCTGTTGAGGGCTAAGTTGTTGCAAGCCTGAATGAACATTAGGGGACAGTGTTGACCAGGAGTCAGCCGGTTTCTTGCACTTCGTGCTCTCCCTTTATTTACACGTTGTCTTCCCTTCTCTCTAAATGATAAAGCCCCAGTTGCTCTTTATGTACCTAGCTGGTGCACCAGACATCCATTTTTTAATCTGGCAAAATCAATTATAAATATTACAGCCTACAATTACCCTGGGAACTCCTGCAAAACTAATTAGTATGAGTCTTAGCAATGAATTATATCTTTCTCTTGGCGATTTTCAGCAGGAAGAAAGAAAAAAAATCCAAACAAAACACAGCAATCTACACTCAAAACAAGACCAAACATCTCTCAGCCATAGCAAACAGAATTCGAGGCATTGTTTAATTATGTTCTTCTTGTTCGTGAAAGGGTTGGCCATGGTGGGCTGAAAGCCAGAGCACCTGGCATTGCCTTGGGCTTAGCACACATTTTCTCAGGAGATGTTGTAAGAAGTAAAAGTCCTTGGCAAAGAGTCTTTGGAAAGGGAAATCTCATGGCAGCCGGCAAAGTTCATCTAGTTGTTTGCTGTGTAGCAACAAAGGAGGCGAATGCAATCGTTCTTTAAGCTGGAGTCATCTTGCACCAGTACATAGCTGATCGCCTCCCTTGGTGAGGCCAGGGACTAAATAAAGCCTTGTCTGGCTTTTCTCAGGCAGAGGGGAAGCCAGGCTGCTGCCTTGGGAGCTTTTGAATTCCAGAGATGAAATTAGAAAGTCATTAGAAGGTGTGCACCACACCTTGTAACAAGTGAATCAAGACACAAAGGTCAGACTAAAGCCCTTCTTCCTTGGCATCTTGTTGCTCTAGTGTATTTCTTACAGATGTAATTACCTGAAAGCATGATAGTTGCTTCATTTACGTCCTAAAATACTTCTTTATGAAGCTATTAAAGGCAGAATTGTACTCTGGGATAACTGCAAATGTGGCTGCTTGAGATTCGATACAGATTCATTACAAGACTTCAGAGACAGTGTTCCTGTGAAATACTTATGATGAAACACATGGATTCCTCAAAAGCAAAACTGCGCAAGACTGCACACCCTTTTAGGTCCGGTGACACAGGTACAATGTTAATATCAGTAAAAAGAAGAGCAAGGCAATCCCAATTCACCGCAGAGATGGCAGCATCTCTTTAAAAGCTGCTGGATACTTTACTTAGCAGCATGTACTGTTCATGCAATTGGTAAAACTTTGCTGGAAAAGAATAAGAGATTCTTTTTTAGAAAGCCAGTCATATCCTGGGCTGCATCAAACGAAGCGTGACCAGCAGGCTGAAGGAGATGATCCTGCCCCTCTACTCTGCTCTTGTGAGACCCCACTTGATCTGTCTGCAGTTCCTCAACATAAGAAGGACGTGGAGCTGTTGGAGCAAGTCCAGAGGAGGGTCATGAGGATGATCAGGGGCTGGAGCACCTCCCACATGAAGACAGGCTGAGAAAGTTGAGGCTGTTCAGCCTGGAGAAGAGAAGCTGAGTGGAGACCTCAGAGCAGCTTCCAGTGTGTGAAGGTGGCCTACAGGGGTGCTGGAGAGGGACTCTTCATCAGGGACTGGAGCGATAGGACAAGGGGTGATGAGTTTAAGCTTAAACAGGGGAAGTTCATGTTAGATATAAGGAAGAAGTTCGTTACTGTGAGGGTGGTGAGGCACTGGAACTGGTTGCTCAGAAAAGTGGTAAATGCTCCATCTCTGTCAGTGCTCAAGGCCAGGCTGGACAGAGCCTTGGGCTACGTAGTTTAGTGTGATGCGCCCCTGCCCATGGCAGGGATTGGAACTAGACGATCTTAAGATCCTTTCCAACCAAACCATTCTATGATTCCCTTTCTGTTCAGGTGATAACTGCTGTCAGGGAACTTGCTGGAGTCTCCAATTCCTGCTTGAGCGGAGAAGAAGTGCACCCTTCTTTTAGGTGAATGCTGTAATTGCTGAGAACTTGGCTAGTTTAGGTCAGACATAAATCTTTTTTCTGTTTTCTCAGAGGGAAATGTCTGATATCTTGAGAATTTTCGAGAAAGCCATTTTCTGCCACCTTTATAGTCTGTGAACTGTATCAGAGACAAGCTTGGCTCATCATACACAGCCACATCCCTGCCTTGGGCAGCTTCCAAAGGATTGGGACATATCGTGATGGAGAGAAGATTTAAGGAAAGGAGAAAATAAGGTTACAGAGAGGGTGATTGTGCAGCTACTGGGATGTTATTTTTCACTGGAGGTACAAGATATTTGCTTCCTTCACAGGGTGCCATTGGTATGCCCATGACCAGTGGTGGTCCCCAGACTTAAATTTTTCCTCCTTTTTGTATGAAGGATGTAACCACTTACTTCCCGTTTCACTCTGACAAGACTGCAATGAATTTCACAAGAGTGAGAGGAGCAACGTGTGAAAGTAAAGCTAATGCTCCATTTCTTCCCCTAACACACTGCAACTGCGAGGCCTGTCAAGCGAAGGTCAAGCAGCAGCCCTGAACAATAGTCACAGATTCCCTAAGAGGGACAGTTGTCAGTGCCTGTTCTTTCCAGCCCATAAAATAAAACACATTCTATTTTGAGCCAGTCAGTAGAATACAGAGAGCGAGTGACCTGCCACACAAGAAAAGTGTGAGAGGAAAACCTTAAGAAAGTACTTAGAAAACCTCTACTTTTATTCCATGCTCTGGAAGCATACATACAAGTGAAGAATTAGATATGGAGGAGAGAGAGATCACCAGCCATCCCCATGTACGCCGTGTAGCTGTAGTCTATCAGCCACTATAGGCTCCTATGTGCAGTTCAATGGGGCAGCTGACTTGTGGGGTTTTTATCCAGCTGTGACCTAACAATTAGGTTGACTTAAAATAGGGGTTTACAAGTAGTATCTGAAATAAGTGTTTTCCAGTCACACCAGAATGCTCCAGTTATGCTGACATGTGAGGAGGGACTAGGTTCCCTTCTGCTTCTCCCCATGTTAAGTCAGAAAAAGGCCCAGAATTATTTTAAAGAGTACCAAAGCTTGCTTGCTTTCCAAAACCAGGCAAACAAACACACCCACATAAAAAAGGAGAACTAATTAAGATCAAGTCATATCTCAATAAATATGCAAATTAAAAATCAAAACAAAGAAATTCTATTTATCACATCATAAAGTTGCAAATTGCTGTTGTGGCTTCCAAGGGCTGGAATAGATGAAGTCTATGAGGCTCTAGGTTTTGAATTAGTAGAGCAACCAACATGTGTACATGTTTTGCTGTGATAGCTGGGGGACTGTTGGCTCAAGATATATCACCAGCCTTCCCTCCCCCTCTTCTGTACTGCATTCACGTTCATAGTATCATAGACTGTATTTGTCTTGGAGTTCTCTAATATAATGTCATTGGGTTTCCTCATTGTTTACCTTCCATAAGACAACATCATTATTCTTTGATAAATCTGTTTCATGTCCCCCAGGGTTTTTTTTAGTTTTTGCTTTCTTTATTTTCTGCTTTTTGGAGGGTTAGGGGGATTTTTTTGCAGTTTTTAAAAATCAGATTAAAGAAATGAACAAGCAAAAATACCAAGAACCTGCCCCAACAAAAAAGACCACAGCTCTCTGTTGGAAAAGAAAGCAAGCTGCACTCTCTGCAGTGGTATGCAATAGTCCAGATGTTGGCATTTCTGCTCAGTGCCATGTTTCATCATTTACATTCTTTCCTAAATGAGCTAGTCTTTGTGATGGGGAGAAACAGCATGTGATGACTTCGCCAGCATTGTTAGCAGGACTAGCTGGTTCACTCACATGCCACTTCCTGCCACGACTCCTCTTTCAGAAGACCCTCTAACCTGCTGGTTTGAACTAGCCCTTTTGTGTTGCTTTGCCCTTGGTTTTAAGTATTCCTACAGCAGAAAGTGAATTATTGGGATGGAAATTTCCGTATAGTAAAGATACAGCTGTTTTGTAGAGTTTGGTAGTTGTGATATAGAGCCTATCAACTTTTAAGTCACCAGTGTGCTTACAGACTGTGTTGGCAGTGACAGGAAGTTGGTTCCATCTATTTGCTGTTTGGTAGCTCATGATGTGATTTGTGGTGGTGGTGTTGATCCAGTGGGTATTGGTCCAAATTGGAGAAACCACTACTAAGGTCAGTGCTAACTGACTTTCTTGTTCATTGTCACAGCAAAGTGCACAACAAAGTAGGAAGAAAGTATTTTTTCCTGACCTCTACACATGTTCTAGGCACAGCCTCACTTGTGGGAAAGCTCTCTCTGCAGCATGTCTGCCCAGGCAGTGAGTTGTCATGGTCTTGGTGGTTTGTGTACTATGCATGTCAACATATGTATGTATGTATGGCAACAAGGAAGAGCTTTCGAAGTCCATTACAAAGGCTTTATGCATAAATACTTTCCATCCTAAGGACTCTGTTGGAAGTCCCTTCAGTCTTCAATGTAAAGAAATGGCAGTTTTATATGTTTTTATTTTTCATTCTGTTTGTTTTCTTCCACATTTCCCTTCCATAGTAAAGTGGTTTTGTGCTAGGAGTTATTTTCCGCATTTTGTCAGAAATTCAGTCCTAAAATCACTGAAGTTATCAAAAAATTCAGAAGGTCTTCTGTTACTGGGTTTTCCAGCTTTAAATAATAATAAGGATTTGTTCTTTTAAATTGACATCCTGTTAAAGCAATGCTTGACCTTCAGTTCCTAGGCTGCAAACTGGATCATTCCATCTGTAAAATACCAGTGAACTGGGTGGCAGCTATGCTCTGTCCCAATGGCATTAGCAGCTCCTCCCAGACATGCAAGTGCAATATTGAAAGTAGCTATGCTTTGGTTCTTTTTTGCTATAAAGCTTCAAGAGCAGAGCTTATAAATGAGAAATTTAGTTCCCCTGAGTTTAGTCAGCTTTCAACATTATCATAGGTACTCGTTAGCTTTGTAATTGAAGCCGTGCCTACATATGAAAAACTAAGAAGACACCAAGCCCACTGGTCAGACTCAGCAGAGACCACTGCTTGTTGCTGTTTGTGATGAGATGATTGTCCTGCTTTGTTTTGTTTCATGTCACATACTCAATTTCAGGATGAGTTCTTCCTGACCCAGATTTCTGAGCACACTGAAGTGGAGCCAGAAACTGTAAAAGTGCATAATTATTCTTTTATTTATTTTTAAGCTGTACAGCTCTATTAAGCTTTCAGAGAACCCTTTATACCCAGCCTTTGAAGTAAACTAAGCCAGAGATCAGCCAGAGAAGAAGTGGGTTGACACTGCTTGTTTCTGCTTGCAGAGTAGTCTGAATACAGTTAAGATACGGAGTCTCAAAGCTAGGAAAGGCTTTTGCCTTATTTTTTTTGGAGTGTAGAAGAGAGAAGGGATCAATATATCCAAAAACAATACTTTACACCTTTGGTATGTTCTGAAACCTCAGATGCTGGCACTGCTGCGAAACAGCTGAGAGCTGGAAGATTATTCTGCTTACTGACATGTAAATGATCAGACCACACATTGAAGCTGTGTATGCTCCATCTGCCAAGCCATTCATTCTTCTCAACTTGGGACAAATTACAAACTCTGGCCCAGAGGTGGAAGACTATTATTCCTTTCCCAGTCCCCCAAAGCAATACATTCCCCTGCTTTGAGTCTGATTGAAAACATTGACCTGAAGGTGAAAAACACAGTATCTGTCCCCTGATTCATCCAGACTCTGACCCAGGCAGCATTGAAAGCACAGGTTGCTTTATGGGCTCAGAAAAATTACTCAGCTGCCCTCCTGGGCTAAGGCCAAATGGGAACTAGGCAGCCAGGCAGGAGAAAGACCCTGTCCCCCAGAGCCATCTAGTCTGGTGGTTACATTTCTGCCTTAAATATTGCACTGCTGATGTAATACAGAATGTATTGGAAATGGACATGTAAAGAAAGTCTATGACCACTCCTGTAGCAGGAGGCTACACTGGTTTAACCTACTCTCTGAAAGCCAGACAAAGTGACAGGCACATCCGTTTAGAATCTCTCCTCAGCCATTCAGATTTACCACTGAATTTGACTCTTCCTTGGGAAGTTGTGCTGTCAAAGCTTGTTCATGTTCCTTCTAAGATACAACACTCCTGGTATTTCTGCCCTCCTTGGAGCCAGTGTGCTTGAAGACCTGAGAGCCTCCAGTTTTTGTTTGTGTTACCTCTTGTTAGCAGTGCTCTGAGCTTGCAAAGAACAGGAGGAAAAGATGCCAAAGCACTTCAAGCACCAAGATTAATCAGGTCTTACAATAGATATGGAACTACAGTGAGGTGGATGATGATTAAACCAGCAATATTCTGCAAAATGAATACCTCCTCTTTTACTGTATTTCAGCTTCCATAACCTTGTAAGTGCCTCAAGGCAAGAACAGTGTTGTCTGTATATCAAGCATTCTGTTTCTGTATAAGCAATAACAGTAATAGTGATAACAATAATAGTGTGTTTCTCCTGTGAGGTAGGTAAGGATCACTCTTCATTTTACAGGTGGTGAAACAGACACAAAGACATAGAGAATCTTGTTTGGTGCCATCTCATACCTTATTAGCAGAGACAGGATTGAACCCAGGAAACACGTTTCCCTGTTACTTGCTCTTACCCCTAGAGAACAAACCCTCCTTTGATGACGTCCAGTCTCTCTTGTGATTTTTCTGCAGACGCTGCAGCAACAGCAGCCAAGAGATTGATGATGAACCTCCTTGTGTGGAAGAAATCGATTATAATACTGACAGTTGCTCTGATGGTGAAGAGGACTTCTCGGAGCTAGACCAAGAGATACAGGAGTACCTCTCATGGGTGGAAGGAAAGACACAAGATGAAGAAGTGACCACAGGACAAACATGCAGCTCCAAGGCTCTCAGTACGGGTCTGCCTCTGCATTCAACAGCACTTGGGATGTACAGTGGGTTCAAGAGCAGTCCTGTGTGAACAAGGCTTTGACTTGCAGAGCATTGAGCAAATGGGTTACTGCTCATGTTTGCCTGTTTGACAGCTTCAGCATCCCTCCCAGATGTGTTGCTCCAGTTCTGAATAGAAAATTGACCATATGATTGTGTAATTTGTATGCATATTTTGGAAATATACATATATTGAGAATGATTCCTTATGCTTTGTACACAAGGCAGAGCGCGGGGCCACTGGCGCCGGTGGTACTATGTGAGAGCATCATCCATTCCTAAACAGTTTCACAGCTGCTTCTAGTGTGGGGTTTCATACAGATTGACCTGAAGAATGGTATTCTGAGACCAAGGAAAAGATTCTCCTTTTCCTAGTTTAGGCTTTGATTATGAGAAGCAGTGTTTGCCTGGAAGAGAGACAGTTACAAACGCCTTTGGCCAGAGGTCTCCATTGCCATTCATTTCTCTTGATCTATAGAGCATGTATCTGATTTCTTGCTGATCAGCATTTTTACAACATGGTCAGCAGGTTGGGCCAGGCTGTGCATGCATCTGAGCTTGTCCTGTCTCAGCAACAGTGGGAAATCCAACATGCCAGAGGAAGGAAAGCACCAGTCACGATACAGAGTGGTCCTCTGGAAAGTGGGCTAAATTCACCTCTTTGGTGCACTGGAACAAACTAGTCCAGCATAATCTGAGTTGAGTCACTTCATGCTTGAACTGATGGGCCCAAGTGTAGGATTTATTTCACAGATGCTGTGAAATTATATTTTCTCTGTGAGACATCCTTCCAGTTTAGAGTACAGATACAGCAGTTCATCCTGGGGAACTGGAGATACTATTTAAAGCTACTGGGAGAGAGAGAGATTTTGTGCATTATAAGGAGAAAAACATGTTCTTTTGAGGTAGCCAGGGGTCCCCCAATATTCTGTCAATAGTTTAGAGATGGTAGCAATATCCAAAAATTAATTTAGCCCATCATCAGTCCAGTGACTGATTATAATTCTTTGTTAGCTTTAATATGATGCCACTGAGGAAACCTAGATCATGGAACAGGACCCCATTGTGCCAGACAGTAATACAGTAGAAGACGTTACTAGTAGAAGTATATATAGGACATTTCTATCAGTGACTTCCATAATGGAGTCAGAACAACTTCTCCTTTGATCCCCAAATGGGAAAAAAATAGATTTCTCCTAAAATTACCTGCAAACACAGATCCTGATTCCTGAGAATCCAACACAGACTGAGAACCCACATGGATGTCCAACTTCCCTAATGCATGAAGCCCACATCACTGTGTCTCACCCCTCATATTGCCTGGACTTCTCATGTGTCCCAGACTCTGCTGCTGCAAATGGGGAATTGCCTTGAACCCACATGGAACTAATTGTACCATGCAAGAGGCTCCCAGCTCTGTCATTACCTTATGCAGCTCAAGAAGGATGAGAGTGTAGTATGTTGTAGCATTACAGCCTAGAAGACCTCCATTACCAGTGATTATTTTTATTGATATTGATGTGTGACTGAAAGCACCATGTCATCCTCTCATTTTTTGCTATCTGTGGGGAGAATGTCTGGTGCAGAATGAGGTTTTCTCTGTTGCATTTCTGAACACCTTTCCCCAGACTACCTAGACATATTTTCCAGCAGGAGCTTGCTCTTTGGAGTAATAGCTTCTTCCTGTCCTGCTGGGTTTTCAGTATCCAGGTGTTTTACAGTCCTGACCAGCATATAAGAGTTCTCTGTGTCTCTAGCCCTCTCTTTATGATGCTGCTCAAAAGATAGACAGCTTGGGTTCTTAGAAGCTGAGCTTCTTAGACCAAACTGGTTTATTAGGTATGGTGTGTGTCTGTACAGATGTCCTGTTCTGCTTGCTTTAGTTGCTGCTTGTTGCACACAATACTGCATTTTCATAAAAGGTTGGCTTACAGGAGTGGACACAAAAGAGGTAAACCAGGAGTTCCCATTATAATAGTTTGTATAACATTGCTTAAAAGCTTAGTAATAAAAACTTATATATGTGCATCCTTCACTTCAAAACCCAACATTCATATGCATGACAAAAACCTCACACTGTACTAGGTCTAGACTGCAGCATACACAGGCCATGCCGTAAGATCTTCAACAATCAGCACATCCCCAGGACACAGGGCAAAAAATACCATCATACATTTATGTGTCTCTGCATGCCCATGTATACATCCAGAGCCGCTTTTTGTTCACACGTTCTGTTCCAAGGCCCTGCCACAATATCTGAACAATGCTCACCAAAGCTTGCCAATGGTACACCCTGTTGCAAAGGGAAAAAAAATATCTTAAATCAGCATTTTTCTTAATGAGATAACAATATTTTGGCTACAAATACTATAGGCCAGCCTCAGCTTTCTAGCTGTTTCATTCTGAATTTCTTAAGCTAGGAAGAATTAAGTTCAGTGGGAAAACTGTGCCCTAGTTGTGATTCATTGAATCAATAGACTATTGGAGAGTTGCCTTAATATAATAAAAGCAGAGATGTAGCTTCTGTGCATGTTTGGAGCTGAATGTATATGAGCAGTACTACTGTTCCATAGATCCCTGTGCTGGGAACTCTGGGAGGTAGAGAGATGGCAAAGGCCCTGAGGGTGTTTTCAGTGTCTGGGATCCAAATGCAGCAGTTGATCTGGGAGCAAAGTGTCCACTGACATCATCCGTACCTTTTTAAATGCTGCTGTGCAATAGGAAAAGCCTGGCCAAATCTTCTATCTACCAGCTTCCCATGTTAGTGCCAAACAACTTGTCAGCAAGTGGTGAGGGTGCTGCAGGTGCCAGTGGCCAGGCAAACCCCCAGCCCAAGGATGCTAAGCCTGCTGATGATTAGGTTGGAGAAGAGGATGTACAGTAGAGGGTTGGGTGACCAACCAGCTGCGAATGGCACCTGTAAACCTTAGGTTTTGTGGCTGCCTTGTTTCTTCTAGGAACTTCTAAAGAGAGCAGATGCTCTTCTTCTTTTGACAGACCTCTAGAGGTCAGGAGAGGGCCTCCACTGTGCGCTGCGCTCGCCATGCTATTAAAATTCTCCCTTAGTCATGGTAATTAAGCAGAACTAGGCTCTGCACAGAGGAACGGAAGTGCATTGACTTTAATAAAACAGAGTGTAAAACAACTTTAGATTAACTCCAGCCTTGTTTATTCTTGCACACTTGTAATTCTGGTTTGGTATTTCCCCAGTGAATGAAGCCGTTGTCCCCTGCGCTGAGGCAACATCACCTCTCTTCAGCCTGCTAAGTGCCGAGCAGTGAGGCCAGTGCCTTTTCTTGCTTTCGCTAGCTAATCCCAAAGAATTTGGAAACAGCCGATGGAGAAAGGGAGGGAGGAGAGGGAAGTTGCCCTGCTCCCCACTGCGGCCATTCCTCAAGAGTCAGCAAGGCTGTCAGGTTGAGACATAAGCCAAATAATTCCATAATGCCAGAAGAGACGGTGTCCTAGAGGCACTTGCACAGTGCCCGCTGCTAAAGCAGTTCTGGGCTCCTGCCAGGCACATTAACTTTTTTTACTGATGCCTTTTGTCTCACTGACTCTCTTAGCGCTGTGAATAGCTCAGCTCTCCTTCCTCCCCCCCCGGCTTACATGACATGGGTAGAAGATGCAGTGCTGCGCAGCCCTCACACTGCACCCTCTGTCTCAGCCTCTTGCTGCTCTCAAGCATGCCCGGCCACAATAGCCCTTTCCTGTCAGAGAGGATCTCTAAGGATGCCTTGCCAGTGTCTAGTGAAATACATGCGTGTATAAACCTCTGGGCTAAAAATAAAGAATTAAACAATAAAAATAATCAAGTCAGCAAACTCAAGGAAGAACAAAATCTAATTAGTTTTATCTGCTGTTCGTTATGAGGCTGTCAGAGTGCTCTATCCCCTGGTTTTACAGCACTCTGGAAAATAACAGTGATAATAATAATAAACAACCATGCACTGGGTTGTTTTTGAAGCAAGCAGGAAACAGATTAGGGAGAGGAGAAGGCAGGAGCCCCTCTCCTCCACTGCTTCTCTCCTGCCAGAAAGCAGAGATGCAGGTGAGAGTGTTATCTTCTGTCTAATCTGTCCTTGGACAAGATCCACTGTCCATCACTTAGAGACACAAAGCATGAGTGAGCGACTGTTTGGCAGTCAATTTGGGACACTGAGATTGTATTTCTTGCTCTGCCACAGATCTCTCTGTTGTTCAAGTTGTTCATCCTCAGCTTGGACGTGAGGTATAAACAAGGCTTTGATTCCTCACGGTGTGAGTGAAAGTAGGTGTGTGTTTTGTGGAGAAGGAGGGAAAGAAATAAGGTTGTAAAACTACCCAGGTGTTAGCTCTGTACTGATTTCAGCTGGTGCCAGTTGAGAAGGCAGCTGGAATTACTCTGTGCAGGAGCACAGTGGTAGTTGTTATCACTACTTTCCACTTCAGTGATGTGCCGTGACGGTGATTGTTAGGCCAAACTCTTAAAATTATCCAGCCCTTTAAGCTCTGCTGGATAAGTTTAGAAGTCTCGCCTTGCAGGTTGTTATCAGCCTCTCCTGCCCCATGGTCTAGTCCTCATAATGTGGAAATTTTTACACCTGTATTTAGGAGAGCAGGATTTAACCCTGTGTTTGAAAGCTCTTCACGGTTTTCCAGGCAGAGGGCTGGACATGGGGCTTCAGCTGGAGATAATGTGCAAAAGCTTGGAGAACTAAATAATCTGTGCATGTAATTGCACTAGGAAAGGATGAAGGAGAGGCTAAAGAAAGAAGAAATAGATGAGAGAAGAGGAAGGAGGGGACTTGATGCAGGGAGAGGGATGAAGAGAGCAGACGGGAATAGGAGTAGGGGGCACTTGGGGGAGACACAGGCAGTGAAATGGGAGAATTGTTCCCATTTGTGCATCCTCTTCCGTCCCCAGATAATGTGTCAGTATTAGCGCTACCAAGAAACAACCCTCTCTACTGTAGAATAAATCTGCCACTGTATTCCCCCCTCCATAAGCGGCAGCCAAGTCTGTATCCTTAGCACTGCACTGTGTGTTCAGCGCTGTGTTTTGTGAGTGCTTTTCATGATGGTTAAGCCTGTATCATTTCTGGCCTTAGGTTTCCTCTCCAGAGACTCACATCCTTAGACAGGTTCTGGAAGATCCATGGCGTATTCTTGTTGATGCAGCAGTTTGTGGCTGCTTTCCTCTTCTTTTCTTTGCTCTGCTTCTTTTATTTCACTTTTAAAAAGTGGAAGGGAGAGAAATGAGGGAATTGAATAGGAGGGAAAGTGGTAGAGAAAAAGAAAGAAGGTGGCAGAAAAAGGTGCTCTGCTTTCAGTCTAGCGAGATCTCCAGCAAGATGGTGAGGCAGCTATTTGGCATCAGAAGCTTTTTTAGCTTTTGATTAAGCTGCTTATAGCTCTTATGCAGCGATCATCAAGAGGGAAAGACAGGTACACCACTAAAAACAGTCATCCATTGGATGTCCTGGCAATAACTCCAGTCCCAGTAAACTACCGTAGCCTTTGGCTAACTGAGCGCTGGGCACCGAGAGCTGGCTCCTCAACAGCTGATGTAATTCTAATCACAACCCTGTTTCTTGCCCCCTTGTTCCTGAATGCCTGACTGAAGGCTTTTCCTGAACGGTTTCCAGTGTATGCTGTGGCAGCTCACACACAGCTCTGCAAGGGTTTTCTGCATTTGTCTCAGCATTTCCATAAGAAAATTATTTAGCTTTTCTGTGCTTGTTTCTCCATCTACGAAGTGGGGCTATTAATATTTATTTTCAGTGAAAGGAGTCACAGTAAGGCTTAAATGACCAATATTTACACAATTTTATATCCTTAGAGAAGGCAAACAGGAGAGATTAATTGCTGCTTCTATCACATATCTGCCATCTCTGGAATAAAAGTACTGCCCATCACTTACTCCACTGTTAACTCCTTTCCAGGGGTGGCTGCATTTCCTTTGGTCTTTGTGGAATGTGGCATGGGTGAGCCAGGCAAATCCTCAAGGTGAAAGCATGGACAGTGTCAACAGAAAGGCCTTGGATTTTTTGACAGCACAGGGGTCTTCCAAGAACTAAGCAGTGTGCTGGCTAGTGAGCTGGGAAAATGGGAAATTTAAGAGAGGTGAAAATGAGACGCTTGGGAGAACAATGAAGCAGTCTGGTAAACATCTGAAATGTCTCTGCCCAAATGCGAGGAGTATAAGGGCTAAACAGGAAGAATATAAAGCCTTAGTACATATACCAAGCTATGAGTTAATCGGCTTCCCAGACCCACGGAAAAGAGAAAGTAGGAACAGCAGAAGAAGGATTAATTGGCTGTGAAACATCAGGGAATTGGTAGGTTGGGTCAAGGAAAGAGGAATACAGGCCGGCAAGCACTGACTTAGAGATTAGAGCAGAGGTGCAGTGACAAAGATCTTCCTAAGGCAGGGAGAATAGAAGAAAAGGGGAACATTAGAGGTATGTAAGGACTTCATTAATGCCTTGAAATGAGAAATTACTGGTTTAAAAAAGTTGAAGCAGCAGCAGATGACTAGGAATGAGAACAGAATGATACCAAACTATGTGTAGATGAAATCGTGAAGGTCCTGGCACAGAACAAGCTAGAGGTAGCTTAGGAACAGACAAGGGAAGAAAAAGAAATCCTATGAATATGCTAGAAGGATTGAAAGGATGCACCCTGTACCACAGAAGGAGAGCACATGCAGAGGATTGGAATTGTCATTGACTTTTTAACTCTGCTTATCACCAAAACAGTTGCTACTATGTATGTATATATATATATGTAACAGAAGTCATACTGATTCAGGGATGGGAATAGGCCAGAGCAAATGGGTGTAGATTAAAGAATCCTTACATCGAGTAAGTGAATTCAAACTGTTGGACCTGAGGGAATTCCCCTGCAGGTTGTCCAAGGAAAGCAGTCTACGAACAGTTAGGAGTGGACTTCAGGAACTTCTCCTATATTGAGAAGCTTCTGCAGACTAGAGAAGGACAAATAGGGTGTTTGTTTGTAAAGATGGCAAAAAGGAAGAGCCAGGAAATTCAAATCAGGCAGCTCAGCTGAGCTACTGCAGAGAATCCTTGAGAAATTGTGAAAGAAACAATTCATTAGCAGCTATAGGATAAGAAGGTGGTAAAAGACAATCAACATGGATTTGTCAAGCTGATCCAATTCCCTTCTTTTATTGGGTAATTGGCTTAGAGGATAAGGCAGAACTAACATATGTCTTTGCTTTAGGAAAGCTTTCAATACTTTCTGACAATACACTTTCATAAGGAACTGAAGAAATGTAGTTTATATGAAATCATTTTAAGGTAGGTGCACGCTAGCAGAGAAATTACTTATGGAAGCCAGGTTTCATCTCCACGAATGTTAACCTTCTAGAAGGTAGGTGTCTATCTAAATTATTCTGCACAAAGTAAAGAGACAGACACCTCAAGAGGATCTACATCATCTCCTAAAACATAGGGAAAGGATCCTTTGCTGAGATATTTCCTTGTTTTATTAATGAAGCTAAACAACCAGTTCATACGGCGCACACAGCTTTAAACCCACCCCAAGAAGTGACCCACAGTCACACTTGCAGGGCATTATTTTACTTGAATAACTTGGACAATACCTTGGTGATCCAGGGATTTACATTCCAGATGAAACTGGGATCAGGGCACTAACTCCCACTAGTGGCTGGTGCCCAGGTAGATGTGAGGAGTCCTGGAGCAGGGAGTATACACTGAAGCCACTACGCCAGATGGCCTGACTGCTCTCAGTTGTAAGAGCTGCTTTGTACTTTCTAGCTTTACTGATGCAGAGAGAACATTTTGAACTGTCTAAGCCTAAATAACCTTGTATCATTGGCACACGAACAGCAGCAGCACGCTGCTGGAACATAATAACAGGAG
>NW_009943161.1:406646-409879 GCF_000696875.1 Nestor notabilis | reverse complement strand
GGAAAGAGCAGTGGAATTAAATAAGAATTTAAATCTTCGGGTTCACAACTCAGAGCGAGAGGTTTGAGCTGTGTTATTTCCAGGAATTGGTTGAGTCATATTTGAGAATAATGGATAAGATTAATTCCTTCATGACTATGGCTGAATAAATTATTTGCCAATGATTTTATTTATGATTTGACCAGTGCTAGCTTCTTTTTCTATTGTGTACGATGCAGGCACATTAGCTGTGTTCTGTGTGTGTGTGCCAAGTGTGCAGCACCAGTCCTTGGCATCTAGCAGTCAATTTATTCCCCAAAGACAATTTTCAGTGAGATTTACCCAAGAGCAACTGAATGCAGGATCTGATCTGTCATATTCATGATTCATTTTTCACCTCATCAAGTAGGAAGAGAGGAGGTAGAAAAAGAGAGAGAAAGTTATTTAGCTCTTCACAGCAAACCCTTTGTCTTCAAAGTGAGCTGCCACAGATATGTAAGCTGTGGCCCACTGAGGGACATGACAAATGTTGCTTGGCAACTCCATGCCATCGATGGGAAGTGCTCGTTAGGCTGAGCACCGAAGAGGGATTACGAGGGAGAGTGAGACAGTGGCACACAGGGATGCTCCTCCCACCTGGCCCCTTTAGACACTGCTCATGACCTGGTAATGGTTGTAGATGGCAGCTAAAAAAGTCTTTTCTGTTGGGTGGGAGAGTAATTGCAGGTCATAAATGGTGAAGTGTCCCCAGCCTGCTTCCCAGGAACAAAGGGACTTTGTATCTATTAATATCCTGAAGGTCGCTGAATTCTTCCCAGTGTAGCTAGCTGTTAGCAAAGCTTAGATGTCTCAGAGGTGCTGCTGCTTGGTTAAACACCTACAGGGATACTGAAAAAGCCCATTGTCCTTTGCTGCATCACACAACTACCTTGCCATCTAATCAGAAATATTAAGCCTTGGGGCAGTGGTGGTGTAGCCCTGAGAATCTCAGGACGCAGGAGACAGCAGTTATCAAAACAGGAAAGCAGAGTTCTCAGGCACAGTATTCCTTCATCAAATTTTGTCACTATTGAAGGATTATAAGTTAAATGAAACAAGACTGACCTCACAGAGCAGATCCCATGTGGCCGCATGTTACCACACCTTGGCAAACTCATACCTATCTTCAGCAGCTGACAACTCCAGAATACACTTCTCTGTGTGTGCCTACACAGAGATCACTGTTAGGATTATCAGGCCCAATCCTGGCATAAGGATCAAGAGATACTTGGCAAACTTAATAAAGAGTTTATCAGAAACAAGTTTGGGGTGCAAAAGAATATTCTATTTGAAGCTGCTTCTCTCAGTATAATTCTGGGGAGAACAAAGTGCTCATTTTTCTCTGACTTCATGCAGTATTAGACTGTCCCTTTCTTCTCAGTGAGCCCTAAAGTTGTGGAGCAAGAAGTGGTGTTTGCACAGACTTGCAACAATCCAATAGTTTTGCTTATGGGAAGTGCCCACACTGTAGTCATGCTGCAGGTGTATTTAAAAATCACTGCATGCCTTTGAAAGTCCTGGACAACCTGTGAGGACAATACATGTGAAATATCCCTTATTGTTCTTCATTAGAGTGGCAGAATGTCTTGGATATTTGTAAGTAAAATAAGCTAACAGTTTCTAATGTATATTAAAAATAGAATTTCTTCTTTTTCAAGCTGTTTTCTGTATCTTACTACCTGCAGGAATGTACCTCTTTTTGCAAGGGGTGCTTACATTATGGGTCATGACTCTTCTACTCAAACATGATGTCTCCTCATTGCCTTGCTCCCTAAACACAGGCCTTGGTAGGTCGAGAAGTTTAATCCAGGTGTGACTGCTTCTGGCCTTCATTTTTTGTGCCAAATGGAATTGCAGGATCACAGGCTATTGTTGCTTGTGGCTGCATGTGGCTTCTGACTACAAATAAATACACCACCTTTTGTCTTCCTTTTATGTAAATAGTCAGAGGGTTTCATTACTTCTATCTTTGTTGTGTTTTGTTTTGTTTTGTTTTTTAATTGAGGCTTTGCCTTTGTAAACCTTTTTCCTTTTTTCAGAGTCTCTTACGCTAATTGAAACCATTACATGTTGTTTCCTGAGGACAGGCTATTCATCCTGTGACATACTCTGATTTTCCTCACTCAGGTTTTTGTGCTGCTCAGATTCTTCTCCCTTTTCCCACTTTCTCCCTTCCTTCTCAAAGATATGCTGGGGAACAAAGATCCCAACATCCCTATGCTTTGGTCTCCATCCAACAACTTTCTTGTGAAGATGACTTGCCCCACTGGCTGCTGGTGGGCATTTGATCCTGCCTCAGTAGTGGAGAAAAGGACTTCTTCACTACATAGAGGGGAGAGATTAGAGACAAATATCTTACTTAGGCTTTTAAGGAGGTCACACTTACTCTCTCTAGTCTTGCTGTCACACACATGCACACATATATATTTATATATCTCAGTCACTCTATATATCTATAGACTTGACATCTCCACTTGAATCTACCGAGGTAGGTGCCACTCTCTACCCCAGCTCCCTGTGATTGCCTACCTGCTGCCTTCTGGTGCTGATTCACTTGGCTTTGGGTTTCAAGCTAACATCCTACGTGCAGTATTCACACAGAGACCAGCCAGAGGAAACTGAGATTTGGATTTCAGTCATGTCCTTAGTTCCTTTGGTTTCCTGTAGCTTTCAGACTTCTCCCCCAGAGGCATTTCTCCTGCAGCACCCGCTCACTCTTGATTTCCTTTCACTGATGCTCACAGGCAGTGCAGAAGGAAGGCAGGCAAGGAAACCCTCTCTTCTTCTTGTCAGCCAGCCATGCCCACACCTCTGGGGGTAGTGGGCCAGAGCCAGGCCTGCTCCTGCACAGCACAGTTAGAATAGCTCTTAAAAAAATAATTGCTTTTGATTAAAATGTGAAGTCCCATCTTCTTTTTGTTGTTGTCATTAATGTGGGCTGCAGGCTACGGGCCTTTGAAGTGTTTCCTTTTGGCTCATCTCCCTGTTCCTTCTTCCTTTTTTCCCTCATTTTCCTTTTTTTCTCTTTTATTTTAATTCTCTCACTGCCCTTTCCAGCTCACAGTGAGATTTGTTAGTTTTCATATGCTTGCAAAAACCTGGCCAGCACAGTCCAGCTACCTGGCAGCCTCCAAATGGGCAGCCAGTCACAGGAGCAAGCAAACAGGCAGCATATTCCTCTCATTAGCTGCCTTGACCCCGGCTTTGCTGGTTCA
>NW_009943161.1:403953-406615 GCF_000696875.1 Nestor notabilis | reverse complement strand
GAAGGGAATTGTACAGTCGCCTTGCCAGAATGGCTTGTCCCCTCTGCAGAAACACCACTCAGCAAGGCATGAATGAATACACTGCTGTGTTTAATTAAGGATAACCAGAACTATTTCATTGGTGATCTCAGGCCCTTATAGGCTGATGGACTACTTTCCATCACCTAACCTTGAGGTTTAGTACTTTGTTTCCCAGCTTATGCATGCAATAACAGGACAGCAGGCTGGGCCTTAATAGCCCCTCAGGTATTTCCATCTGTATTACCATCACAGCTGATTGCCAGCTTGGGTTAGTCCAGGAAGGAAATTGTAAGCTTTGAATATTATTTCTCTCTCCTCTGCTTGGGGCTGTGGTGTGGGCAATGGAAATGACTGGGATGCTTATCTTTTAGTTGCAAAGAGCTTCCCAAATATTGAGCAAAGGTGTAAAACGGCTGAGTGACTTGAGTAAGGTGATGCTACAAATCAGTTGGAGACCTAGGAGAAAATACAGCTCTCCTGGATCAAAGCCCAGGGCCCATTGGACAATACTGAGCACTTTCCTCTAGGCTATCCTTCGTAGATGTCAAGCAGAGGCCAAAATTTCATTACATCTGTGGAACCATCTGCCTTGACCTTTGTCATCCTTAATCCCTACTTTCTTTTCCCATAAAAGCACACGTGAATGCCTATAAGCAGCTTCTCTTTATCTCTCTCATGAAAGGCTGCCTGCATGAGTTTTCTGTCTAGTCTTCAAGGAGGAAAAGGTTGCTCCAGATATGGAAGAACTCTTAGCTAAGGTGCTTGCCCCAGTTACTGGTATAAATTGGACTTGAACACTGGACTGCTGGGCCAGCTAAACTGCTAAAGGAGGGAAAAACAAACCAAATAATAGTAAAATTGGAGATTAAAACTAAGCACTAATAACTACAACATTTTGGATTTCAGAGTTCTTTATATACCCCCTGCCTTGAGTGTCGAGGGATATTTCCCCTTGATTGCATTGACTTCTGATACTAGGTCATCTAAATATTGCATCTTTCTAGAGTCATGCTTCAGCATGGGGATGTAGAGACAGTGGAATGTTAAAATCATTTATTTCAGCCTTTATTTATAAGGCTGGAGCCTTATCCAGGGACTCTTTATATAATGCTGCCATTCTCTTACCCTTTTCCTCTCAAGCACAGGCATGATCTTCATTTGCAGGCAGATGCTTTCTCCCAAGCATCATTTTAAAAATCTTCCCTTTTCGTTCTTCAGGCTTGAAGTTCCTCTTACATTTTTTTTCCAATAGAAAACAACTATTAATTGAGGGAACTTATTTTAAAGTGATTGAAATAAATCCTCCAGCCTTAGATCTTGTCATGCCTCCAGCAAGAACACATCAGATTGCTCCAAAAGTGTCCGGTGATGTATCTCTAGACTCACTTTTATAAGGATGCTTGTCTTAGAACTGGAAAGTGAGCTCCCCCATGTACTTACCTGCATGGCAATGCTTTAATTGCTGCTGTGTACTCACAGCAGAGAAGCTTATGCCAGACTCCTGCTAATGAAAGTGTTAGATCCCAGCTGGTCTGTTTACTGGGACACAGATACTGAAAGAGAAAAGCGTGGGACTGAGACAGTGGCAACTCACTGGGTCCAGGAGGAGAATTGATGTACACAGAGGTCTCTCTTGCCTCAGGCAGAGCAAGTCCAACTTCAGCCGTATTATTAAATCACTGTAGTTTAATAAGTCACCATGTACCACTGAGCAAAGGCAACTGATAACAACCATTATCCCCAGGTTGTGTCAAATGTGACATAGGACGGGTGAAGCTGAAACCTCTTCTTGCTAACATTTACTAACTTCTACAGCTGTGGTGATTTGATCTTGTGTCCCTAGCTTCAGAGTGACACAAAACAGATGAGACACGAACTGTATGTATCTGACTGGATGCATTTTAATCCCAGACAGCCTCCTGCTCAAACCTAAGTGCCATCACAGAGCTGGGGGCTGAATGTCCCGACAGCCCTTGGAGTGAACAGTAAAAGTAACGATGTTAAAAACCTGCCCAGCCTCAGCAAAGCCCTTTGAGACTCTGGGATTTTCCTGCATTGGACCTTTATCTTTTTCTTCCAGAAATGAGTTGATGATGAACGTGACACTTTTGTTGCCATGGGAACTCTGTGTGATGTTTGTGTTAGCTGTGCTCCTTCCTGCAAAGAAGTGCTGCTGGCTCTAAGAATGGGTGTGAGCAGCACCGACGGCATCCATCGGGTCTTGCCCATGTGCTCTCCCAAGGGATCTAGGAGTTTGGGATCAGCCCCATTTGTGTTGCAAGAAGATCTGAAAGGACAAGTTACTGTAAAGTAGGAAGATTTGTCTGTCAGTTTGGAGGGAAATTCGTAAGTCGTAGTTGAAACTTCTGCTGCAGAATCTTGCTGAAGATCATAAAGGGGATTCCAGGCACCTGGAGACCAATAAGGCCCCCCACAGGGAACAGCTGAAAGTTTTTTATTATGGGGAAGAAATGGAGCCCTGAGTTCACCTGGTAACTCTGCTACTGGTGCTGCTCCAGCATCACAGGGGGACTGTCAGGGACCCCAGCATTCCTACCACTCCCCTTCTTCCTGAAGGTTTTTATGCCTTCCTTACCTCCCCATCTTTCTAGACATGCTCAGTTGCTGAAATCCACGCTCT
>NW_009943161.1:402749-403922 GCF_000696875.1 Nestor notabilis | reverse complement strand
CGCCTCTCCTGTCTACCCTTAGGGGTTTCCTGAGCCTCAGTTTGGAAATAATCAGGAAGTACTTTCATGCTGTTACAAAGCCATTTGGAGCTTTCAGAAAGACAATTTGGGAAGGACTCCTCATTGTCCCTGCTGTTTTGCTTCTTTTACAGATCTCCCTTTAAATTCTCACCTAGTATCATTTTATCAGGGGAAAAATATATTTGTAAAGACCTTACAGAAGTAGGTTTTGCTGAAGCAAAGGGAAGGGGTGAGGCTGCAGTTGTGTTTAGGAGACAGGTGAAAGCCATTCTCAATCTGTCTCACTAATAGGAGTATCAGAAAGGGTGGGAGCTCCCCAGGAGGAAGTAAAAGCAAGACAAGGTAAGAGAGGTTGAGGTGGTGTTGGAGGGAGGATAGGGAATGGTGGTGGTACAGGCAATACAGATGCTATGAGAACTATGAGAAAGGGTGAAAAATGCCACCCAGGGAATCTCTCCAGGTGGTTATAAACTAGGATTTAGAGGAACAGCTTGCAGTATGGTAAGTGTTAGTCTCTAAGACCTGTCAGAAGTTTGGTAAAGAGCAGCAGAAACAGATTAAATATGTGAAGCTTCTTTCTAGGAAAGAAATTTTCTTTTCTGTCTCTCATAAATCTTTGCCTCCTCACCACTTTAGCTGCTTCCTGCATTCCCTGAGCAGGCTTAGTGTTCATATGTGGCCAGAGGGTTTCAATTTGAGCTCCAAATAATAATAAATTCCATAAAGTGATTCCATGTGGAGAGTGGAGATAATAGTGCTTTATGTTTACACATTAGAGTCCATGAGACTTCGGGTTGGGCAGACTGAAGAGTAGCTTCTCACCTGCAGCTTGCTCTTGTTGAATTGCAGTGATGCTGCACTTGCTCTACAGTAACTGCACCAGGGTTATGGTGAGGAAAGTTCTCTGACTACAGCTGTGAAGTGAAAGCTAGGTAGAGAAAGGAAATGTAATTCTCCACACTGGATTTTAGCCAGGATGCTTAAGTTAAACATCTGGTTAATCAATATAAAGAGCTGCAACAGCACTGTACTCCTTTTAGCCATGCTGGGACACTGGAATCTGTTGCTGGAGATGAGACTGGCTCTTCCATTATGACCTCATCGCCACGCATTCCAAGACTTAACCTGAAAGTGGCTCACCTGAGTGCTGGG
>NW_009943161.1:399546-402718 GCF_000696875.1 Nestor notabilis | reverse complement strand
CTGCTGAGTCAAGAACCAGCCTGCCTCTGCAATGGACCCAACGCCTGGTTTACACAGTGGTGCGCTCACACCAAGGTATGTCCTCATGTTTTATCCAGCATAAGGAGAGCAGGAGCTGTGTAGTAGCTCCACTGAGATCACTTCTCCTCTCTGTTAGTAGGAGGTTCATGTGTTTAGGAAGAGCAGAGAAAGGAGTGTATCTGTTATCACCTCTTTCTCTGTTTGACTTGGGAGGTCTCATGCTTGTTTCCATGTGTGAAGGTCATTGCAGCTGCTCTGTCCTAGGGCTGGCTCATGCACAGGGAGCACTAGGACTTGGTTCTTTCAGAAGATAAGAATCTCTTTGTTGGGCAGCCAGCTCTGTCAGGGTGAGAGGACCTTGTGATGGCTCTCCAGTGTGGTTTCTGGTGGGGGTTATGTTATTAAGAGGTTTTGGCTCACCGGAAACAATGGCTGTTTTTGTGTTCCCCTGTAATACTAGAAATCCTGGAAAGCCTCCCCTCTGTCTACCAACTGTGTCCCTCAAAGGTGAAGCTCTTCCTTACTGCCTGTGCTTTACCCAACCGAAATAGGAAGCTTCTCTACCGAGGCTTTTAGTATTGCTGTTCCAAGTGCCAAGGG
This sequence comes from Nestor notabilis, assembly GCF_000696875.1. Classification (NCBI taxonomy): domain Eukaryota; kingdom Metazoa; phylum Chordata; class Aves; order Psittaciformes; family Psittacidae; genus Nestor; species Nestor notabilis. The sequence continues at coordinate 402,097 of NW_009943161.1, read as the reverse complement.
CCATGCTTAGCAATGTGTTTTCTGCCGGGACTGAGGGATGTGTGTCTTTTCCTTTATGGTACTATTGTCTAACTGGGCTGATCCACCATGCAAACTGCTGTTGCCTCTGGATGGCCCCTTTGCACCCCTATTTCAGTGGGTTGTTAGAGGAATATACAATTATCAGCCTGAAATCTCACTGCTGTCAGATACCTCTTCTCCTTTTGCTTCCTCCTACACAGTGTTAATAGAATTAGCTCTGCTTGCCAAGCAGATGAGCATCACACAGTTTACAGAGAGTTCCCTATCACAGGTGTGCTAGGGACATGAAATATTCTGAAAACAAGCTGAGGCTGTGGCTTCCCATAAAACTCTGAATCAAACCCAGTTTAAAGGGAAGGACCTTAACATGCTTCCTGTATCCAGACTTGTGGGAATTCCTTTTGCATGGTTTACACAAGATTGTGTGAGAGGTTTAATGCTGGAGATGCATCTCTTAGAAGGACTCCCAAGTATTTTATTGCATTATCTTGGACCCATGCCACCTTATCCAGCAAAATGGATGAGTGCTGTGGACAGGGGACTGAGTGACACAGCTCCAGGAAGACAAAAGTAGAGGTCTGCTGCTTGTGTATTGGCAGGAGGAGGCACTGTTCATCTGTGCTGCTAAAGCAATTGACCTCCATGTACTGGCTGGAATCCAGCTGAACTAGGTCTAGGACATAACCTTCAATTACATGCCCTCAAAGGCATGTAATTGAAGGCCCTCTCTTGATTCCCTGGTCTTCCCACTTGTTCACAGACGGGTGTTCTGCTGTGAGGCAGGAGAGGGCTTCAAATGATGTGCTGGAGGCTTGGGTCCTCCATGTCTGAAAGTGGGGAGGGGGGGGTTGTTTTTCTGAATGAGGCTACATTTAGCTCCTGGCTTTTCAAGGTGCTAAAGGAAGCACTGGTGTGTTTTGCATCAGAAACTAAGTTGGGGGATGAACAGCGTTCTCCCCTGTCTCCTTTCACCCTAGTTAAGATAACGGATGGTTAACCCAGGTTAAAATAGAGGAATATGATGGCTTTATCTTTCCTTTTCATCTTTCAGGTTTTCCACCACCATCTTTTCTATGGTGGTAGAAAAAACAAACACAAAGCTTTCTGCTTCCCAGGGACCATCTGGCTGGAATATATCTGATTAGATAAAGTCCTGTAGCTCTACCAAGTTCAGGGTCACTAAGTTATTCTAAACAAACCCTCCTCTTGTGATTTCAGTTGGACACAACTACCTTCTCTTCCTGCCTGAAACTCTCTAATTGACAGTGTTGGTGGGACACCTGTTGTCCGCTGAGTCTCCTGTTGGTCTCCCAACATCAAGGCACAACTCTTTCCTTTAGTTCTGCATGTATCAAAGCACACTCGCAAACCCTCCATATGTCTCGTATACTGAGTTTTCTACCTCTGAGAGAACCTCCACATCCCTGGTGTGGGGAAAGTGGATATACATCCACTTTAATGGGGACTTCGCTTGAATTTTTGCTTTGTGAGGTTTTTTTGGGTTTGTGTTCTTTTTCCTTTTCTGATTCCATGCCTTTGCTCCTAATCCCACCACCTGCTATGGCTCACACTGCAGAATCTCTCTGCCTCCTCAGTGTATACGCCCTTCAAATATTTGTAGACATTTATCACTTCCCCCCTCCCTGCTTAGTCATCTCTCTGCCAAGCTAGACATATTTAGTTCTTCTAATCTTTGCTTGCAGCCGAGTCCCTCCAGCACTCATAATTCATTTCTTCTTGCTCTTCTTTGAATACTTTCCAGTTTGTCAGTCCTTAAGAAAATCCTAATTTGGTTTTTTTTTTTAATATGAAAAGGCACAAAAAAACATTAAGAGGAGAAACTTCCTGAAAAAAGAGAAGGCATTTTTGGCTCCAAGCTACTGGGAATAGTTAAAAGTGGGTAGATCAGGGAATTCCTCCTGCAAGGTCTAGATGGGTGGCTTGGACACAGAAGAGTTACCCCTCTTCTGGGTTGCTCTATTCCCCACCCCTGAAATCTCTAAGAGAAGGTATCACCTTGTATTATTTCTGTGTGTGTTTCTGCAGTTCTCCTCTTAACATGAGAGACTTGTAAGTGTCCCTTGCTTAGCTTCCCATCCCCTGCCTTTCTCTCAGGCTAAAGGCTTCACCTATGAGTGATATTCTAGTGGGCTGTGGGGTGCAACTGCTTCAGAGATAGTGGCTGTGTCTTATCTGTGCTGAATCTCTGTCTCTCAGCTTTGTTCTTCTCCAGTACTGGTAGGCATGGTGCCAAAGGATCAGCAGAGAGCAGCCAGCTCCTTTTTATCTTGGGAATATTTTTCCCTTCTGGCCATTTGTTTCTCCTATGTCCAAGCTCTATAAAAAGGAATATAATTTAAAATGAGTCCTGTTTCTAGGAGCCCAGATGGACTTTTTTTTTCTTTCACAGAACCAACTCAACAAATTCTTTTGCTACAACCTTGTTAATTAAAGCTCTACCCCAGAGGGATAGCCTGGAGATGCTGTTCAGTCTCCACCTCCTGTACTGAACTCCATGGTGTTTTTTGAG
>NW_009943161.1:391938-399515 GCF_000696875.1 Nestor notabilis | reverse complement strand
TCACACTGGTAATTTGTGTTGTCTGAAACTACATGATGTGAGCAGAATTGAAAGGAATGATGGGGAGCAGTAAGTGTTCCTTCGCTCATTAACTACAGCAAGGTCTGCAGCTTGACTGTCTGTATTAAGAGCTTTTTAAATATTCCTCATCACCATCTAGTGACCTGCAAGGGAGCAGCAGTTTATCTAAGAGGTGCTGTCAAATTTAGCAGGCTGAGATGGGTATTGGTATCAAAATGCTTCCAAAACCAGTTGTAAACTTGCACTGTCTGCAGACCTTTATAAGGTGTAATCTAGATTTCACCTGCAATTGCAAAAACATGGTTTTCACCTGGAAGGAATGACAAGGTTCTGCTTTCCTTGCTTATATATCACAACCTTCCCACTGAGAGCAGATGCTTATCAAACATCTGTCTTCTGTTTTGATTGTATCCTGAGAACCTGGAGTTTAAATAGAAATGTGAAACTAACTTTGCTGACTGGGAAGGAAATGTTTCTCTGTTGTGGTATGAAGGCTGTTTCAATCTATTAAGCCAAGCTACAGAAAGAAAGGGAAAGCAAGGGCAAACAAAAGCAGTGTTGGTTGAATAGGGGAATGTATTCCATTTTTCTACATGTCAGGCTGTGCCACCAGCTGATGCCACTATATCATCGTAACATGTAGGAACAAGGAACTCAAAACTTCTTGAGCGAAGAGCAAAAGCTGCTATTGCTCTGACAATGGATTGACTTTCCAAGCTGTCTGCTAAAGCAGCCTTGGAGAATCATGCCGAATAATGCATTACAGATATACACACTGGATATTAAAAAAGAGAGAGAATGCATTTACTGTCACTTGCAGGTTGCCTTTCACCCTTCTAGTTGTCATAGCATTCGGAAGTGTTAAACAATGGGTCTTTGTCTACTGAAAGAAAAACACTGCCTCTGTCACACGCTTAGGCACGAGAGGCAAAAATCATTCTGATAAATGGCTAGAAAGAGAAGCAGTAGGCATTTTCACCAGCCTACCCTCACACACTTGTTATGGGGCCTGATTCTTGAAACAGCACCATGTCATCTACTTTAGCACCTTCAAACTGTTTATTAGCATCATCATCCCAGCAGCTGGCTGCGCTGGCTGTCTGCTGCCTTTGATGCTGTTGCAAACAAGCCTGTCTTTCCCAGAGGAATCAGCAGTCTAGCTGGCTTCAGTCTGTCATGTTTGTCTACTGTCATTCACATTTAGAAAGAGGGTGGGGTTTTTCGCTGTTTGTGTTTTTGCTTTGTAAGAATATGCAGTTGCTTAAGATCCATTCGTTTGACAAAGTGTTTTACAAACAAATTGTACATGGGAATCACTTTGTTTGCTGCTGAAATGCTAAACAATTTTTATTGCAGAATCTCAAGAGACAGATGAGAGATAGTTCAGTACAGCATGGCTTTAAGTATTTGGCTGAATAGAGGTGGGGTTACTACCACATTTAAAGCAAAGCATGCATTCAAATGTTTTGAGCTGAGACTCACTCAGTGCAGACATTTGACAAGTGGCCTCTCATTTAGTTACAAATAGAAGTATTGAAGCTTGCACCATTTCTAGCTATTGGCACAAGAGAATTGTTTCTAAACAAGTATCCATGAAGCATTATGGTTATTTCTACCTGTCAGGTGTCCTCTCATTATCTCACCTGCTGCAGTGACTGCTGTAACAGTCTGTGAATTTTATTTACTTACTCCCTCTTTGAACGTTTATTAATTATTATTCATTTTTATGTCTGTCTTTGAAATCGGGTCTGTATCAGTTAAAGTTCTCCGAACTTTAATAACTAATGCAAAGGCAGATCAGGTTTTTCCCTACTTCCATTCCCAAGGTGTTCCTGAGCAGAGTTGTTCAACCTCTGGCCTCATTTCCATTCATTGTAATGGAGTGATAACAAAACGCATGGCCGACTTCTCTAATTAGTCTCGTGTTCCTCAAGGTCTTTTGCCGTTGCCTGCTATTCTCTATTATAGCTTAGCTTTTTGGGCTTTGTTGATATTTCCCTAAACACCCCTAATAGTTCTCCCCCTCTTCCAAATTATATCTTTGGGCACGAACTGGTATATGGCAAACACAAAGCAATGCAATATTCATCATTAATTGATCATGATCTTTCCTGGTTTTGTTGTTGCTGTTGGGTTTTATTTTAATTCCCACTGTTTAGGGGGGAAGAGTTTAATTTTATGTAATACCCTAACTTTTAAGTTTTTATTAAGCTAAAATGCAGATGTATATTCAGTATAGCTTTCCTGAGCTTTTCTTGTGGATTGTTCATCTAACTTTAATTAAAATAGGGAAAGTATAGAAAAGAATTTAGAAGAAGAAAAAAGATGAGCAGTTGTTCTGCAGTTCATACCAGCAGGAAATAGTGGGGGATGGGGATTTTGTCTTTAAATGCAATAAATTGTTCTTCTGCTGTCCAATAAACATTAATGAGAGGTGAAGAAGGAAAACATCCAGTATCTGTAGATGATGGAAAGCTGTAACTCTTCTCCTCACACTATGACTCAGCCTCCTAGGAGATACTGTCTCAGACCAGGTTTGTTCAAGGGAAGGCTTATTATATGGAATTGTGTCAGGTGGGGGGAAGAAGTGATATAAAGAGATAATCAGAGTCCTCTGACACTAATTACCTGTGCTCTATAGAATTCCCAAGCTCCATTCAGATCCTTTCTAAAGGAAAATCTCAGAGGAAACAAGTGAGGTCTAATTCTACAAGTGCCAATTGAGATGCCAGCAAGAAGGGAAGTCATGGATTAAAGCGATCACTTTTCTGAGGCCTACTACCTACCTACTGTTTGGCTTGATCCTTCCTGTCCTCTTCTTTTGCATTCATGCATTGAAACATAACAAGAAACTCTGCCTTTCTCATGCCTTTTTTATACTGAAATATCTACGTGCTTAGCAAATATTGACTGATGATATTCCACAGCCATCTATCTAATCTTAAAGATTTTAAGGTTTCTCATCGCAATTCAGAGGGATGGCAATGAACAGATTATAATATCAAAACAGTTTTCAGCAGAAGGAAATCATTCCATCTGTTAGCAAAAGATTGAAGGGTTCATGACTTGGCATTGGTAGGAAGTCAGGATAACAGCAGTCAGAAAAAGGGTAATTGATATTTGACCAATATCCAGTGATAAGGTTTAGGATCAGAGGAGCCTAAATCCTTTGTTAGTATTTTACAATCGAAGCATTTAAGGTTGCAAATAATCACATTTGTAATTTCTTCTTGTAACTTTGGAGAAAGAGAATGAAGAAATCTTGGAGACAAAGTAATGAAATCCTAAAAGAGAACATTCTGGAACAGTAAATCTGAAAAACACTTTCCTACCCAGCAGGAGGGAAGGATAAAAGCAATTTGAATCAGCGTTAACCTTTAAATCAGAAATATCACTTGGTGCACATTTGTACTTGAGGATTCTCTATCACTGTTGCTGAATATACTACCCAACTGTATTAGAGACACACATACAAAGTACTCGATTTAAGTGCGCACAGATAAGAGGCAGGTCTTGCCACTTTGATTCATGCTGTCAATAATTTCAACCAGAGTACTCCAGGAGTACAGAACTACTCGGCACAGGGTGGTACAGCCTGTTCCTCTATTTATAGAGAAGTCTTAATGCTCTGTAGAAAATCATTCGGTCATTAGGGACTCCTGCATGGATCTGTCAATGGTTTTGTTTCTGTGTAGCACTATGAAAAGCAGCATGGGAGGCTAACAGTCAGGTTCATCTTGGATGCAATTTCAGTCCTTGGTGTAGGGTGAATCAAAGAACTTCCCTCATGGAAGGAACTAGGACAGCAGTTCTCTGTTCCAAGGCTTGACTATTGCTTGTTGCAGGGAGATAGGACTAGATGACATTTGAAGGTTCCTTCCAGCCCAAACCATTCTATGATTCTATCTCCATTTTCAAGTCATGTCACCGAGTCTTGAGTCTTGTTTACCGCAAAACCCAAACTAGTGCAGTTTTACTACGCCTGATACCTGTCATGATGCTTTTCAACGAGGAGACTGATCTGACCTGCATATGTAAGCACATTATTTTGCTTTTCAGCCTCTGACTTTTGTCTTAACTGACCCTGGAAGTTATATTTAAGCATATGACTCTCCCAAGAGAGCCTGGTATAAACAGTATTAACATGTAGTCAGGTCCAGCTGTTTAGAAATATACTCCTGAAGAATGATCCAATAGCACTGTCATAACACCACTGATTGCTGAACTTTGCTTCTCTGCTCTTTGTCCTTAAATTCCTTATAGTTTGAAAGTACATTGCATTCAACATCTACCAGCCAAAATCCTCTTCACCAGGGCAAATTCAACATCTGCCAAAGGTCATGAGGTAAATGAGAAGTCATCCCAATAATACCAAAGCAAAGCATTAAAAAGGATCGAGAGTTCATTGAGTAGATCTGCAAAATAATTTGCATTTCAAATCTCAGGCAAGCTGCTGTGTGATTTCTGTCTGTAGATTCACCACTGTGATGTTCATTATCTGATTATCAGTATCTACAACCTTCCTTGTGCTACTGTACATTGTCTTCCTGACTCTTGCATTAGTAAGATGTGTCTGACAATGAATTTCCAAGCAATTGCTAGGGTTTCCCTCAATGAAGCATCTCTCAGGACATTCTTGGAAATTAAATGTTCCTTCTCAAACAATTATTTGCTTCCTCCATCCCTATCTTGTTAAATAATTATCAAGTAAAAATGTATAATTTGTAATATGTGTGTCATGTTTAGGAAATGAAAGAACGAGGGATGACAAGGTTCTCTGTGGATTAATGTCATTGTATTGCCTTACTTTCTCTCTAAAAAGGCAATATCCCAGATTCCCGCTAGGACCTATCCAGACTCAACTGACTATCTTTGCTCCCATTCAACACTGCTTTGAGATTTGTCTTGAGTTTCTTCCAACTCCCACAGAAGCAGCAAGGTGATGTCCTTTGAGCCTTGACTTAAGAAATTGCATTTGCTTTATGCCAGGGAGTATTGTTCCCAGTGATAAATTTAAGCCTGGTGGATGGTGTTTGCAAGTACAAAACCTATATTTACAATATTAAATATTACAATTTAAAATACCTTGTGCTCTATAAAGCTTGATTCCACTGCAGTTCTTAAAGTGTTTACAATGAACTGTAAATATTTATAAGTGTGATCATAGTAAAGTTACTTGAGATTTACACAGTCATAAGCAAGATCATAATCTGGTTCATTGTCCCTTCCCTAAAGGCTTTTATAAGGTAGGGATCAAACCTAAAGATCTTTATTCGGTGGTAACTAAACCAGACGAATTAGAGCTCCTTGTACTGCAGTCAGATTTTGGCACAAGTTTAATATGAAATATATTAATTTTCTGCTTAAAATAAATGTGCTTGTTTTTCGTTCATAATGAGTAGTTTGCTTTAGCTTCAGTTCATTCGCTTTCCTCAGCTCAATGACATTTTGATGGCTCAGCCTTCATTTTAATAGTCATAGCTAGAAGAAATTGAATATGACTAAGGAAGAAATAGAGGTCTTTCTCATGTAATGTCTGCTTAGGAAGAATGCCTGATGATAAACATGTGCCTCTTAAAGTAGGATTTTTTTTTTTTTCTCTGGCAAATCTACTTTCTTCTCCAGAAATAAACACTTATTTGTATAAGCCAAAACATCTTATGCCTTAATATCTTATCAGTGTTTGTAAATGCTAGAAAACAGATTTCCAGCTGTTACCTCCATGTTTGCTTTGTTTTCCTTCTACCAAAAACATCCCTTGTTTTTTTTTGGTTGCTTATGGAAGTGCTGTTTCTAGTAAAGAAGTTAATTTGGTGTATATATACAAGGGCAAAGGTGGTTGTTATCTGCAGAAGCAACTGTGAAATGGAAATCCATTAATGTGGTGGCATGTCATGCCTCCGTGGGAAACACGTAGTTACATCCAGCAAGAAAGCATGTCATCTTCCATGCTTTGATTCTCTTATTTGTTGGGGAAAAAAGGGTGGGAAAGGCATGGCAAGTGGAGATAGGAAGTTTGATTGTTACTCCAACTGGCATTATTTTTTACAAGAGCAAGGAAAAAGCTTTTTTTCTTAGTTTACCATTGGCTGTGTCTTTCATGTGGTTTTCTTTTCTTTTGCCGTTTTTGTTTTTCACACTTACTCATGTTGAGAGTTGTTCCTCTGTGGCTGTATTGTTGCAGCATTCAGAGCATTTTCTTTTTGTCTTATAGCTGGCCTTTCATGTGATATAAAAGGTTAGTAAACTGATGCTTCAGCCAAATTAGTTTGCAATTTCCATGTTTGTACGCAGGCATCTGTTACTTACCTCAGCAGAATAAGGGCCCTCTTGCTCATTAATAGGTTCTGGCAACAAACTCCAAGGGTGGATGGTGCACAGAGCCATCTTGGCCACCACTGCACTACCAAAACAAGTCTGGGATGCAGGATCATTGGTTAATGCAGTGGGAAGCATATCACTGTATGGTTTATGTTGGACAAGTTCCTTGCTTGCTGAAGCCTTTGTAACAGAAGTAAGTTACTTAAGAGATTGTACATGGTCATACCTCAAACTTTTGTGGCTGTTTTACAAGTGAAAACTTACTCCAGAAGAGATGTGAATATTTATACATACATATGAGTATGTGTATTTATAGTCAGTAGGGGAATCCACTGTGAAAAAGACTGGTCCTTGTTTGTGTGAGAAGGCAGAGAATCCGCAGTAGAAAAAGTGAAGACACTAACTCAAAATTCACATGAACTTTAGTGCCAGAGCTGGGAGTGACATTAGACATACCATTTCCATCCAGGTGACTGTCCACTGCAGAATCTCATCTCTCCATGGGCTGTAGTATGGCAATAAATAAGGAAGCATTTGTCCGAGTTAGAAAACGACAGGAGGAAAATTTATTTGTTCTTGTCTGCCATGGAATGATCTACTGTTTGTAAGCAGATTGTAACTTAAGAGCTGTAGAACAGCATTTCTGGCTTTGTGCTTCACTTAATTATGGAACAGAGCAGACCCCGAGGCACTGTGTAAATTTTAGGACCCATGAAAACTAAACAGTAAGCCAATGTAAATTAACAAGTCCTCTCAGGGATTAAAAAGACAGGCTCATTATTTTTTCATTCTGCTAAAAGGGGCCAGTTTCCAGCAAGAATTATAATAAAAAATTATAGCTCTATCTAAGGCAATTTGCTACCAGTTGCAATACCTGATAGGCCTCCACATGTTAGGGAGCATCATCCAGTCTTGGGCACAACAAACTCCAGGGAACACACCATGAATCTGTCACCCTGGGGTCTTTTAATAAGAACATTAATCTAGCTAGTATATGCCATAAAGAAAGTAGAGCATAGAAAAGGAGGGGAAGGTTTCCCATATGTTTGATATAGTTTATACTTCAGAAAATTATTGAACATCTGTGTACAATATATGTGGCAATATAAAAACATTCTTTCTAAAATATTTCAGAATTGGCTGTTTTCAATGTTACTTTAAACATATAGTATATACTTGTATGTTTGACACAACATTCTGAATATGTTCTCCTATATTCAATGTATAATGAGTAA